>NW_020955968.1:296886-298612 GCF_003031625.1 Empidonax traillii | reverse complement strand
ACTCTACAGCATTTTGCTGCGAGTCTGCAGACGAGTTCATGCCACTGTATACGGTGTGGGATGTAGGTGCAAGTTTATGAATGGAGACAACAAAAAGCGGGACTCAGAGTTGTTTGTTAACTCGATCACAGCTTAGAAAGCCATGTATGAACAGCGTTAGGTCAAGCTAAAGACTAGCAAAGGATACAGTTTAGCAATGGAGACTTCCATGCCAAGAAGGGCTGCATGGCAGAAATTACTGATACATGCTTCATATGGTAAAATTTTTCTTACCAGAGGAATGGAAGTAACATTTCCCCCACCTATTGTTGTGGCAGAATGTGGGCATAACTTTTTCTATAGAAAAAGATGGGTGAGGCAGAAAGAACATCTAGCCCACAACTAGACTTTTTAAAATGAGTCTATAGATCTCTTCTTGGACAGGCAGTCATGGAAAAATTAATTTTCTACAGAGTCTGTAGAAGGAGGTGATTGGTCTCATTGGGAGTGGCTAAATGAAGGTGATTTGAGGATGAGCCGACACTTCATCAGTCATCAGGGCATCCCATTAGCAGAGACATTATAAATGTTTATTCTATATTATATTTCTAAATTGTATTTAGAAATCATAGTTAAAGAGCAAGTATGTAAAAAATTTCTGCATTATATTTGAAATTGCTTTGATCATATATTGTTTTCAGAACATGAAGACAGATAGACATCTGGCCTGGGGGAGTGAAATGCCACAAACAACTTTTTGAAGTTAAAAAAGACACGGTAAAATATCAAAGGAAGAAGAAAAGTGCCAAATGCATTGGTCATTGTCATTCAAGGGTTAAGTGTCGTGTAACTATTTAAAATTATTGATGTTAAAAAAAAAAAGGAGCAAATATTAAATCTTCCTGAGATGCGGGCTCTAAAATTAAGCCATAAGCAGACACTGTGCATGGCAAAATCCCAGGTCGTTTTGGCTGTGTGTGCAAAGAAATTTACCAACTTTCCTGTTTCAGCTCATAAACTGGAAAAAGATGTGTTTTCTTAGAGGATGGTCTGAAGCCACCAAAATGCCTCTTTCCCTAAGCAGCATTTGATAATGTGAGACCTAACATCTGAATATTAGAAAAGAAGCTAAATGAATGTTCCTCAGCACATCCATGTATCCAGCATCTCAGGCTTTTGTAGAAATAATTGGAAAATGCAAATGTTTGTGAATCACACAAATTACACATTATACAATCTTTAATATCCTTTTGAGAAACAAATACTTAGAAAGAAAGGAAGTAATGCCTCTGAAAGAGTATAAAAAGCATCAGGTGCTTTTGCATTTAAGTGTGCTTCTTCCAGAATCAAAACCTATCAAGTATAGTTTTCAAAAAACAAGATGACTTTGAGAACCTAGTCAGAGAGCTATTAAAACCAAAGAGACTTTTAGAAGCACAGTGACTGAGGTGTTATCACTCTCAGGTACATGTGACCAATATTCAACTGGATTCTGACACCTTCACTGTACCATCCAATTCTGCAGAATTAACTGTGCACATAAAGACTGGAAAAGAACTCATTTTTTCTTTTTTTCTTTTTTTTTTTTTCCCCCCGAGACAAAATCCAAAACAGGTTTGAATTTTTACTTTTTTTTTTTTTTTTTTTTTTTTTTTTTTTTTTTTTTTTTTTTTTTTTTTTTTTTTTTTTTTTTTTTTTTTTTTTTTTTTTTTTTTTTTTTTTTTTTTTTTTTTTTTTTTTTTTTTGT
>NW_020955968.1:291940-296731 GCF_003031625.1 Empidonax traillii | reverse complement strand
TTTTTTTTTTTTTTTTTTTTTTTTTTTTTTTTTTTTTTTTTTTTTTTTTAGCAGTTGCCAAAAAATGTTGCCAACAGGCCATTCCGTAACTGAGATCTAAGACAACAGAAGACAGCAGATAGTTTCTCTGGAAAACAAGACAGTAATCAAGCAGAAGAAATAGAAACTAATTTCTTCCATTAGACTGCTGAGAAGTCTGGTTTTTTTGCACATAGCTTTGGAAAATTTAACAATTCCCTAATGAGAGAGGGAATTGTTTGTGAGCAGAAACGCTCGAATATTACAGAAGCAACTGATGTGAAAGGCAGATGAAAACCCAGAGAAATGCCTTGAAATAGCAATGGCTGGTGAAACACTAGGAAATATTAGGGAAAGACAAGACAACAGGAATCACTGCTGTGGGGTACTGTGACAAGGTGTGCCAGCTGTGAAAAGCAGCATACGTGACCATCCAAGGAGAAGCTGCCAGGACAAAGTTGCCAGGTAGTAAAGATAGAAGAAGTAATGGGCAGCTGATGGAAGGATCAACAACCCAAGTCTTCAATTAATAGGTAAGCTGTCAAGGTTGACATTGAGCCAGGATACTATTTTAGGAGACAATCACTGTACTTGTAATACACTGTGCCCCCTTAGTAGGGTGGAAGCATCTCCCTAAAACCTCTAGGGGAAAAGGATGACTACAGATCCACACCCACACCCCCCTTCCCCCCCTTGAGGCATATGATATCCAACAGGTTTGGAAACTAGCAACTGTGGTCATATACTTAAACTGGATAATCCCATAGACATGTGAAGTCACCACTGAAGACACTGCCCTCACCATGTCATGAAAGATGTGGTGGCCAAGTTTGGAGAAAGGACTGAGTCTGGGAGCTTGGAGCTAGAACATAGTTGCATTTATAGCAGTCTCACAAGTTGCTCTTTTCATAGCCAAAAGGATTTTTTTTTGTCTATTTATTTGTTTTTAAAAACAATGGAGCCCTCTCCTGTTACCCAGCATGTGGCATGTGAAACAAACATTAAACAGAGTATTTAAAAATAAGCATTTTGAACAATACATGTACTTTATTATGCCAAAACTGGCATTTTGGAAATGTGTTGAATTTAACATAGCAATGGGGAGTACCAAAGCACCCAGGATGTGTCTTTGGAAGCAACTTGACCAAAAAGAATAAAGGTTTCTAGAGGTCATTTTACCTCTGCCCCAAACAGCCTCCTGCTGGTTATATTTGCTGTGTTCAGTCTCCAGATGAGTTTCCTGTTTCCTCTCTAGACACCAAGACCTGCCTTCATCCTCGAAATAATTCAGGACTGTGGACAAATTATTTTCTTGTTTCCTTCTTTTGCAGCACTGTGGAAATCTCTTGGGGTGAACATCTGTTTTAGGAAAAAGGATGAAGTTTGACCTCTTATGTCTTAGTAAATTGTGCTTTGGTATCCCAGTCTTCTTCTGTGTCTCGTCTTTCTAACCTTGTTTCTCCCTGGCTACCCACCTCCATGTGGTTTTTCCTTGGAGATGGTATTGTGAAATCAAACACTACCTCAGAAATTTCTGCAGCCAGGTTTTGAGAAAGGCTTTTTTGGTGGTATATACAGTGGAATAAAAATCACGTATTACTGATGAGGATTCCTTTTTTTACCTGGTGGCACCAGGAGATGTTTGCAGAGACTGACAGTGTCTGAATACTTATCTTTTACTGCAGGTATGGCCTTGAAAAGTCTTGATTTTGTGTCAGCTTTGATTAAGCATGGCTTGTCTCTCTTACATGAGGCTTTGTGACAGGTTTTCTGTCTTCCCAGCATGCTTGTTGTAGGTGTTCTCAAAAACTGGTGTCTCTAATAGTCCCTTCCTTTATTCCTACTGGTAACATGAACGAAAACATCCCTCTTTTTTTATTTTGCAAGACACTAAGGAAAACACTCATATTCTGCTTAATGATTACAGATGGAAAGATCATATAGTATCCTACAGGGAACAAATCTCAGTCCTTTGCTTCCAACATGTTTTCTTGCTATGTTCCCATGTAACTCTTTTCTCCTGTCCAGAAAAGAGCAATGCTCAGGACAAGATCAGCTTTTCTTTAACAGTGCCCCCTGAGTTAAACTCATCAAAGCAATTTCCCAGAAAAGTGCTAACAAAACAAAAAGATGACCTAGATGTGGGATCATGATAGCAATAGTCACAATCAGATAGTGTACTGTACATGAATGCTTTCATATTTGCTCTTCCCTTCAATAAAAGCTTTAGGAAACATCATGAGCATAAAAAGCAATGAAAGTTTAGCCGGGCTAAGTTAAGTTTAGTTTAGTTTGGTTTAGTTTAGCATCAAAAAGGCTGTATAACTCTGATGACCCTCTGTGACCATCTCAGCAAGAAGTTGAAACCCTAAAGGGCATTTTACCTGAAAGGCTGGGAGAAGAAAGCAGTCATTCTTATTTTCAGTAATGCCCTGCTAAACAGCAGCTTTTCCTGATTCCACGGTACCAGAACGCAGTGATGACCTTCAGTATTGAACACTTGTGCCCCTCTTGGCATACTGGACCCCACACTTTTGGTCTGGCTTGCTCAGATGTCCTGAAGAATGCTTGCATGAGTGACCTCTTGGACTCCTACAGATGCCTTCAGATGGCACCCACGTTTCTCCCCATTTTTGGCAGACATTTCTCCTGCCTTCCAGACACTATTGGAAAGGTGGTAAGCAGCCTCCTCTCCAAGTGTTCAAATACCTGGCAGGATTAGTCCCCAGTGATGTCCTAGAGATGCTAGTTGAGCAAGGGTATGAGACCAAGAAGCCTTGCCCTTCCCCCCTGCATTTCAAATTTAGGTTTTGCACAGCTTAAAGGGTAGGCATCAGCCCCCTACCCGGCAACGATCTGTGTTGCTTTACCGACTGCACTGGAGCTCAGGTACAAACCGAGGGTCTAGCCTTTGTTTTTCTGTTACTGTATCAACTGATTCAGAATGTTGACTTTAATAGCTGAAGAATGGATTGATACACATCCGTCTGCCCACTACAGATCAAAAAAAGCAAACTGCAAAAACACAGCCTGCTCTTATTGAAGTCAATGCACAGAAAACCTTGCATGAAAGACATTAAGGAAGCAGTTAGGCTGACAAAAAACCATCTTGTTCAGACGAAAGTTGGGTCTAGCAGTCTGATTTTGACTCGAACAATGCATTTAAACTGAAAAATCACTTTTTCCTCTGAGTTTACACCTTAATATTTTCCGCCTTAAAAAAAAAAAAAAAAGAATGGAACTAATAAACATTGCAATGTGGGGAATTCAGATTTTGATGCTTTTCTGTGCAAGAAATACAGACATATGACAAAACACAGATATAAGCACAAGTTAAACCTTGGAGACGTGATACCAACCTGCTTCCTGCTCCTGATAACTGAGATGTAAGAAGGAATTTCTTCCTTACACAGATGGCATTTTTCAGGAGCTTTCCGCGTGGACTCAAGTTGCTTGCTTGGCATGGATTACCAGCATTTTGTGTCACTTCTTAGTGGTTATGGACCGATGACTTGCAGGACATGATGTAAATTCCATTGCTCTTTCCTCGGGCTGCCAGAGAACAGGAAAGATAGACTGATGACTGTTGTTGGATGTGTTTAGACATCTCCTGTTTATCTTTCTGGCTGCTTTTTTTTCTCATTATGAAGACAGCAGAAAAATTGTTGATTTAAATGTCTGTCTGGAGCAGCTAGAGGCAAGGACTTTCCCCAGTAGTGTGGCAATACAAGCAAAGAAATAATAAATAGTTCTGAGTTTTGGCTCAGGACTATGATGCCCAACACAAAAATAAAAACTACGCCATATGCCAATCATTTAATCTGATCATTCAACTCAGACTTTCAGTTTTACCTACAGACACCTCTGTTTGTCTATTTAAATCACCATTCTGGAAATTAAATGGGTGAGAGGGCTGATAATTGACTTTGTCTCTCTGCCTCTGTGAGCTGCCTAGAGCGGCCCAGTGGCCAAATTGCTTGTAAACTCATGTAGTTGTGAGAGCTGTCCCAGTAGGTTGCAAGACTTTAATTTAATCTCAGTACCAGGCAGATAACTAATAGAAAGTGATCATCCAGTTAAAGGTGTTTAAGCATGTGGAATACCACAAAGTTATTTACAGATACGTGGCACTGAGCTTCCTGCCCTGGCATTTAGCTCTCCAAACATGTTCACTGTCCAAATCACCTGATTGCAGCAGATGGATAAAACTGCCTCAGTAGGGCAGTGCCTATCAATGACTCTGAAAAGCAACCTGGTCAAAACTGTCTGCTTTTGATCATTTTGGTAAGGGCCAGGTTACTTAACTCTGCTTGCTACGTTGTCTAGTTTCAGAATTATGAGAGGCAGAACATACATGTGGTGGCATTTACTCCATAATAAAAAATATTCTTCTACAACCCTCAGAACAGCTCCAGGGCTGCAACAGTGTACAGTTGGCAACAAACACACATACAAATACGCTATATGGAACTGCTCTGCAAGTCATCCATAGCAGCCTGCCTCTTCCCACTGCCCCAATATTTGTAGATATTTGACAGTGACCATTCCCTCAAGACTTTGCTTCTGAGACAAAAAACACCTTCTCTCAAGTGTTGCTGTTCTAGTCATGATCAAACATGAAACCATTCAGATATGTCAGTTCCTTAAAATATTACCCCTCTCTCCCAAAATGGTGAATAGAAGATTTTTTTGTTCAGAGAGGCGATACTGACATTTCATTGAATGACACAGCTCAAGCCCTACAAGAAATCTGCACTGCTTCTGCGCAGTGAT
>NW_020955968.1:146736-290980 GCF_003031625.1 Empidonax traillii | reverse complement strand
GCTGTTCTAGTCATGATCAAACATGAAACCATTCAGATATGTCAGTTCCTTAAAATATTACCCCTCTCTCCCAAAATGGTGAATAGAAGATTTTTTTGTTCAGAGAGGCGATACTGACATTTCATTGAATGACACAGCTCAAGCCCTACAAGAAATCTGCACTGCTTCTGCGCAGTGATGGACACCATTTTAAATAATTTTTGTGTGTTCTTTTACATAATGTCAGCTAGCCATTCAGCAGCACAGAGGTTTGCACTAGGCTCAGAGATTTTAGCCCTCCCCAGTATAATTGTGGTAGATCAGATGTAGTGACTTGGCAGCCTCTTCTGCTTTCTCCTCCAAATCAGTTCTTCAGAAAACACACTCCTGACTCGATGCAAACACCAAACCACATCCTGTGGCTATTTGACCTGGTAATTAGCAAGCACCTCTGTGAGGAATGATCGAAATACTTGTTTTCAAGAACAAGGGATAAACCTCCATGCTGGTTAGTGAATAAAAAGAAAGTTGACAGATAAGAAGCTATTAGAAAAAGGTGAAGATAAACTCCTTCTTTGGAGACTTGAGCTTGAGATTTGAACAAAAAGTGATGTAGGAAAAGAGAAGGAGAGGATTTGTTTTAGTTTTTAGGTTTAGTATTTTAAATTCCTTTCATGTATGAAGAAAGGTGGGGACTTCCCTTCTTCTTTCTGAAGGGGTAAAAGGTTACAGCCAGGAACAATTAATGAGGGACACAAATACCTAGGAAATTACTGGTGTAAATGTACAAAAGGCCAAGTTAAAAGAAAAAAATATTTGTCTGTGTGAGATCCTTATGGAGTTTAAAATACAAAATTGGAAAAAGTATTTTGTTGCCACCCAGAGAGTCTTATCTTCATCTTCAAATGCCCTCCTTCCCCATCCACAATTCTCACAAAGTACATGCCTGCATTTACATTTTTTTTTAAATGTGCAGCTCAGCCTCTTCCAAGTCCCACAGACAAATTCCAAGCATTGTACAGCAGCTGAATGCAGTGCTTCTATTAAACTCTGCACTGTGGGTTCCTCATCCCCCAGGGGAATTTAATATATGGTTTCAATTCCAAAACAGCATCCCTGTAGGGACATCTTCTGTCTTTATTTATGCAGCCCAAGAGATGACACATCTATAGAAAGCAGCTTTAATAGAAAAAGAGAGAAAGAATATTTTCAATTCAAAACTAAACAATTAATTGGACACTTTTGAGAACAGGTATATTACACCCTCATCATAGGTATTGGGAGCTGCTAGACTTTAAATCTGATAAATAGGGTGTCCTTGTGTTCTTTAACCATCCTCCAGGGAAAGTAGTTTGTAAAATAGCAAAATTGCTCAGGCACAAATATTTATCACAGATCCAATAAGATTTTATGTGCCTTGTAACTACAATATTACATGTTTTATGCTCCTTCAATCTTTGCTTTAGAGTACATCCAGTTTCTTCAGTACAGATAATTTCACAACCAACGGAGATCTGTAAACAATATTTTGTTACAGCCCTATGAATACTAGGTGCCATTATTTTTCCTGTAGTTTCAGGAAAGCTTTTTTCTTCCTGAACACACATTGTTCATGTTCTGAAAATACCTGATACAGAAGGCATAATTATTTTTATTTTATGGGATTTGTCAGGTTTACACAGTTTTCAGTCCATTAGAGGTTAGCCACCATTATAATTTTAAGTACCTGGCTAGTTCATGTCATTCAGTAGGTGCTGCTTTGCAGAACAGAACATCTTGTCCTTTAAAAATATAACACAGTGTCACAAAACCAAGGCATGCATAAAGCTACACTCCATCCCACCCCTGATATAAAGGTAGTTAATGGAGGTATTACATATCTCAGCTTTCGGTGTAAGGCTGCCCAGGAGCCAGGTTGCTCCATGCAAATCAGTCCAAATCACTCACTGTTGTCTAGGAAGCATAGCCTGACTACTAGTATAGCTAGTTATTGGAGTTAGGATTCACAGATCCCAGCTCCAGCCTTTGCTGGGGCACAGAGGTTTTATATTCACCGTGGTGAAGCTGAATCCCCACAGAAAGCAGCCTCAGCTCTCTAAAGCTACTGAGGGTTCATTCTGCGTTTCCACCCTTAATACAGGTTATGGGTATCTGAAAAGAGAGCAGTGTAGCAACCACTACTGGACCACTCCTTTCTTTCTGCTATGTTAGCATGAAGAAGGAGCCGGAGATTGGAATTAATTAGATTGCAAAACGCAACCAGTTCAGTCAGGGCAGTGAGGTAGGAGAATGAAGCACTTGCTGAAGCAGCCCTGCTCCTGGCTAACATGGTCACATCACCACCACATTCACCGCTAAGAAACTGCTGCAACCCTTCTAGCACAGCGGGCAGGGAAATCGTTTGTGTCACTGAACGAGAACAGGCTGATGCTTGACACTGCCAAATTGCCATCTTCTACTCTGCTTTTTTTCCTTAGAGTTTTATACCTTTGTCAAGGCTGTATTTCTCCTTTTTTAGTCCTTGGACCTGCTGAATATCTCTTTGTCTTGTCTTGCATGCCATTTAGCTCATGGATTTTACCACATCTTAATGGCAATTAGTGAAATTGGGCAAGATCACACAGCTGCACTGCTTCACATGGAGCCTTGGAGCAGCCAGCTGACACCTGGACTGATGGCTGGATAGGTACACTGCATGTTTTATCCATGCAAACTCACTGAACATCATTTGTGTTTCAGTGATAGCTGTATTAGCTTCCAGCTTCTGCTCCCTTCCCCTCTCTCATGGCTCCTATGCTGCTTTGGCAGACCACTGTATAGAGCTCTCCCCCGCTTCTGCTAGGAACAGAGGTATTTTCAGTTCAAACGACCTTTGTTTTGTAACAAGGAAATAGCAAGTAGCATTTGCTTAGGTGAAGGTATCTTAACTGCCTCTGACAGGCTGTGCTGAGCAGATCATAAATAGGTCTGCCACAGCCTGTGGGCAAAGGCACCATCTCTATCTGACAAAGAGTCAGGACGCAAATCAAGCCCAGGCTGAGGCAGGCAATGTATTACCCTGCTCTTGGTGTAAGCAAAGCACTACAGGGCCTTGACAGATGTACAAAACTTACCACAGAGCTGAAAAGCATCCCTGCTCCGGTAGTGCACGCAGCAGCCTCAGGGTCCTGCTCCCAGCCTCATAGCAGGAGATATTTTTCCTTAATGTGTGTTTGACTTTCATGGGAAGCATGTATGGCTTGTGAACAGTGGTCAGCATGCCTGGATAGGAGGGTGCCCTGACACAGCAATCTGCAACTTATTTAAACATCTTATGGAGACCTTCCTTATATTATTTAAAAAGGTGACATATTCAGGGTATTTCTAAAATAATTTAGAGACATTAATTCTCTTGCTTAGCACCCATTATAATGCAGGCTATTATAATAAATAAGTGCTGTAATTATCGGACTAATTGTCCAAAAAGCTAAAACAGTCATTTTAATGAATGTTTCTCTACTGTTTAAGGCATTGTGCTCTGTCTGGAAGTCCAGTAGCACCACAGTTCCTTGGCAGAGGAGATGCCACAAATTCTTTTGTTTTGGTCTTTTTCCCCAGGCCTTTCCTCTTTCAACCTTTCACCATGTCTGCTCTACCTCAGAGCCCATGCTTCTAAAACATTTGTCTGGCAACAATAACTCAGCAGCAGCATTGTCTGCAGCAAGGGCATTTATTCTTGTAGTCTTCTGCCTCCCACATACCCCAGTATGTTCTCCATGGCTCTGTCTTCCTCAGCAGAGGGAAGAGGCAGCCATTTCAAGCCAAGGAAAACTCATGGTATGGCTGTCCTGTAATCTGAGATGGGCAGAAAGAAAATGCAAGATTTCTTACCCTATTTTTATGACCATAATCGCTAGGCAGTGCAGTTGTTATTTTGGTGTATGTTACTGGAAGAACATGTATTGAATGACTCAGGGGATAATGATTTTTTTATTGTAGAATGATCCAGCATTAAGACAAAAGAAGCACTTTTATCTTCCATGGAACTTAAATACTGTCTTCTCCTAAGTGTGCCCAACAAGGCCATATTAACTTGTGAAGAAGGCAGGAGATGTTAAGTCTTTCAAATTTATGAGAAGTTGGACAACAAAATGGGAAGGGAGAGAGGGACAGAGGGAGATAACAAAATGTAGAAGTGTCCCGCTGAAAGGCTTGGCAACCTACCATAGCTACAAATAAGTAGAGGAGATAAGGAAAAGGAACAGGCTTTAAATTGGAGGGGCCACATAGCTGCAGATATCCTGAATTTTTCATCAGATGCTGTCACTTGGTAAAGTAGATTGATGCTTCTAAGATTCTTGCACAAATGTTGTTTAAGGAGAGAGTGAGAGAGAGATTAGAGAGATTAGACTGGATAACCTTGAGTGTTACTTTCCACTCTGCATTTCTGTGGTTTAAAGAGCTGGATCACAAAGGGCCAAAGGCCTTAAGTCATATACAGGCATGTGAGTGAAGGATGAGGACAGAAGTGGCACAGGATGGAGAACAAAGAACAAATAGGTGGGTAGTTTTTCCAAGCAAAGAAATTAAAACAGAGCAGCCATGGAAACTTTTTGCAAGCTTTCTCCTGTTTTCAGGCATGTCTAGAGGCGACCTTTTACACTATCTATTTGGAGATAGCAAAATACTCTTGAATTGTCAGCAGATGAGCAATTGTGGAGGTACTCAGTTTCCTGTCTGATGTCAGCTGGCAAAAATTGCTCATCTTCCCCCTCCCTTCTAAAATTAGTCATGAAGCTCCTAGTGACTTCAGTGAAAAGTAGTCTCTGTCTTTAAACACTTGAAAGCCTCCATTCTTCAATATGCTGGCAAACTTAAGAAGGTATGTGTAGGCCTCCCTAAGAAGGCCAAAAAATGATAGAACAGAACATTTTGAGTTTAAAAAGTGTGTTTTAAAAGAAAATATAACCAAAATAAAGATTATTTCTTTCCTGTAGGGAAAAAAAGTCTTAGAACTCTCTCTGTCCATCCACTGCTTTTTCTTCTTGTCTTGAAAGCAGTGTCCCCTAGCATCCACACACACATAGAATGAACTCTTGATGGTAATATCACCACTGCATCCATAGGATAAATTAATGTGAAAATAGCAGTCTTCTGTTAGATAGGTTCTGTGGGAACTTATGCTAATTTCCAAACTGTTTATTTAGAAAGGAAGAAAACACCAAAAGACTCTGCCCCAGCAACCTCCATCTATGCCATCTAGTCCATCCATACCCCCTACAGAGGTGGCACCACAGTTGACAGGTCAGAGACGTGTTAACTCAGGGATGCTTCTAGTGCGACCTCAGTGTTACTGCTTGCAAAAGCAAATGAGTCTGGAAGAGCAGATGAGATTATTGATCCATCAAGTTCAGTGGACTGCAAATCTGAGGAGCTGAACCTTGATAGCTCCCTTGTCTGATGCCTTCTTCAGACCTGCCAGCTGACATAGACTAGGCACAGCCTATCCATACTGACTGGCATGCCAGCAAATGAAAATCGTATTACAGCAGTGTTTTTGACGGGAAGGAAAAATGCGGTGCTGATATCCGTTTCTCTTCATCTTTGATGTTTCAAGAACACACACATGCATATAGCCAAGCCCTCTTGTGCGTCATTGGGCAGAAAAACAAGACTGAGAGGTTTTGCAAAGCCTGTTTTCACCATTATGTTCCTTCTTCAACACAGACATGAAAATGGCCAAGTTGAAACTGAAGACTTCAGAGGAATTCCCAGGTCAAAAGAGTCAAGTCTTTGTATTGAAACAAAACCCCATCATGAGTGTCAATAGTAAAGGCCTTATTCATATAGGCCTCAAAGAAAAAAAATCTCAAAAACATATAAACCCAAAACTTTAATCCCATGCTTAAAATAATTGTTTTTGTTACTCAGAGACAAAGAACATATTTATACATTTTCTACTGAAAAAAAAAAGCACGCTAAGATACAGTATAAGGTTTTAGTAAGCACACTGACTGTTGTCACTGTTGGTGTCTCTACCTAGGTATAGAAATCTTCACTCTAAATGTCTTTGCTATATCAACTAAAGTTTGTTAAAATTTCACAGTATAATACCTGAATTTCCTTTAGAACTTGTTCTCATTTACAGGATTGGGTTCTGTTTGTATTTTTGAAAAAGAATACATTTTTTTATGAGGTAAAGGTTTTCAGCAGCAGAGGCACGGAACTAACAGCAAAGATCACTGCTTGTATTTTTAGCACGTTAGATTTGGTCTGACAGCACATAATGCTGTTGTTCCCAGCTCCTTGACTGACTGCTTCACCTGGTTCCTAACCCAAGTAACCTTCCTGTGTCTCTCTCAAGCTGAACAGCAAGGACAGAGTGGTCTCTGCCATCTATGCACACCTTGTGATTCATTTTGTTAGGCGTATACATTGTAATCTGATGTCTAAATAAATATTTAGTGAGAGATTTAATCAAAAACTGCTAATATTTTTCAGTATAGACCAGTCAACAGATGACTTATGTGGAGATATTTTAAATACCACATTCCTAATTTTTGTGCCATTAGGGATAAACTATCACCAGTCACTTTTACTATGGGCTTGTGGATTGCACTGATGATTCATCAAGTCATATTTAGCTGCATTTGTCAGCCATTTTGCATTGAAATTTCTATTTCTATCATCTTTGTTCTTCAGAGGCAGAGACTTCGATCCTGGACTGGACATGTGAACATCCTTGAACAAGTTCAGCCTGTATATAGCAATCAGCCTATATATCAGCAATCTCCTTTCTCTACATGATGGGAGCATGGCACAAGGAACTACATCAGTTTCCCCGCACTTTTGGGTTATTTTAGGATGGTTTTATATTTTTTTCTTCCCTTTTTGCCTCCCCCTATTTTACTGTAAGTCAGAATACTGTGGGGAAGGCTGGGGACTGAGGCTGAAGCCAGAACAAACTGAAAAGACAAATAGCAGTGAGTTGGGGTAGATGAGAGGACTAACTGGCAAGGCAGGTGATTGTTGTAGCTTTTATAGGCAAGGGTAATAGAAGCAGCATCAAAACTGTTAAGCTGCACATTATTCATTTTCATATGCTGCTAGCAGTTACACTGAGCCTTTCTCGTCACCTTCTATATTTTTAATACCTTCTGGTAATGGGGTAACTCTTGATAGTTCCCCCAACCTTTGCAGACCAAAAAAAACAATATTCATATTATGAAACCATTACATAGTTTTCAACAGGCATTGATAAAAATAAGGTACTTACAAAAAAAGAACAAAAAAAAAAAAACAAACAAACAAACAAAAAAAAAATATATATATATTAAGATGTTCCTGACATTTTCTCCAAGGAAAACAGAATTCTTTTAACAGGAGAGGAATTTCCACTTCACAAACTCCCTGAGCCTGCAAGAACTTCACTGGAACATTGGATATTGTAAGCTCAGATGTCTCAGCCTAAACAAATAAATGACAGTATTGAATAGACCTGTCAAAGAATCATAGCTCTCAGGGAAAAATCCAATGCCTCAGATAATAAATCACAGGAAAAATATTAAAAATAAATAAGGACAATATTGCACCTTTAGTCTTCCACTTTCTTGCTATTCCAAGAAAATCAGGAGAAAGTTATCCCTTATGCAGTTTTGAAAACTAATTTGAGGCAGCAATGGTACCCAGAGTTTTTAATCAGCAATGTACTCCATGGAGCATTGCAAAGGTGTATGCTAAGACCACAACTTTTTGCTGAGATAATTAACTGCTCTACTCGATTTTTATCCAGTGTATAGCTACTGATTTCAGCATAAAACTGGAATACAGCAAGGATGATTCAGACCCACTGCTTTAGTTTTGGAGGAGATGGCATGGAGACAGCTAGGAGCAGTAGAAATTCGCTTTTTAAACTCCTTCTGTCCTTGGAGAAAAAACTGACTAAAAAATAAGACTCCTTCTGAAGAGCTCTGATCAGCAGCAAAGCTTAATGGCTGAAAAAACACACCTTTGGTAAGCAGATTAAATGCAGTCTTCAGAAGAAAGAATGCCACCTCCTCTCAGACATGATGGCATGGCACAAACACAGCAAGATGATGGCGAGAACCTGGCATTTTAAGTGTCGAAACTGGGGTGGTTTTGAGGCTGAAGTTGGCATTAAGAGGCTCCGCAGCTTCAGCATTTTAGGATTTCTAAGAAGTTGCTGAAAGGGGATTTGAGAACATGTGTTTCACTTCACTGTTGCCCTTCATTACACTGCATTAATTCAAGACTGCCACTAGTCAATTTCAGAAGTACCAAGAGAAAGATATTTTATATTTTTTGCTTAGAAAATAATTCTTTCTTGAGAACAGCTCAGAAAGACTGTTTCTTACCCCTGCCCCTCTCTAGTGCTGTGTGTACACTACTTTACAGGATAGCAGAGCAACTTCTCTTAATTCCTGCCATCTCTTGAACCTAAGGAACTAATGATCTCTCTAATCTCCTCTTGTGAGATAGTCTTTTGAACAGAATTAAGCCAGAGTAACTAAAGGTCTTATATTTCTCAGAGGGTTTTACCCTATGTGGAATGAGCTATTGCAGACTGCCTGAAAGAGACATTAATGCATAAACCCCACAAACACAGGCATCATACTGCATGAAAGCACAGACAGCAAGAAACTGCTTTGAAGCTCCAGCAGCCTGACAGCAGAAAAAAAAAAATTTGAAGTGACATCCCTGTTCCCTGGTATGGCCTGCAGAGAAGAGGCATTGAAGAGTTCTTGGCATTAGCACCACCTGGGTCTTACTGAGATGAAGAGTTTTATCCTGATTTGGGGAAAGAAGAATTAGAATACAACTACACCCAGCAGGAGTAGGTGCCTTCCAGTCTTAGCTGAAAACTCAGCCTAGTTTTTCCAGTGCAAGTGTGACCTGTCTGCTTCCCTGCACACCAATTCTTCTCTGTTTGGCAGTATATCATCTTATCAACAGGAGACAAAAAGGGGAAGAGGAGGAGCAGAGGTCTTCCTGCGGTCCCATAAGAAAGAAGGAGTAGGAAAGAGGCTGAGCACCTCTTCCCACGTGCTCTAGGACCCCCAGTGCAGTCACAATGGTGGGAGTACGGAATGAAAGTGGGTTAATGGGGAGCCCAAAAACCTCTTGCCTCCTCTTACCCTCCTTTGTTATGCTGCAAAATATGCTGATAAAAAAGGACTGGGAGAATCTAATCTAGAGTTCACTTTACTACCCCTTAACAGGACATCATGTACAGACAGACTTGTGGAGAAAATCACACGTGCAGATTTTTAGCCAATGACTGATGCAGTAAAATGATTTCATTTGATCTGCAAAGAATGCGAATTAATTTAAGTTGCATTAGGCAGCTTCTATGGGTGTTGCATATGCAGCTTCTGCACCCCAGCTGACTCATGATATCTTCATAAGCTGCGTTATCTGGATTGTGTGGTTGAACCCTGACATAGCAAACACACAATGAGCTCTGCTGAGAAGCCCCCTACCTCTCCAAGAGCGTGGTGAGATTAAGCAGGATGGTTAGTCCCATGTAGCCACTTGAGACTTGTTCCAAAACTGGTTTATTTTCCTGTGACTATTCCCCATGAAGTTTCTTCCTGAGTAAAAGCGCTTAAGGAACCCATTTTCTGCACCAGAACCTTTACAAAATTGCAAGAGATGCAGAAGAAGCTCCTCAAAAATCATGGATAATTTGTCAAAAGCCTGAACGGGGAGCCAGCCTCTATTTCTTGAAGAAGCACAAAACAGCCTTTTGCTCCCACGGTTACCAAAATAACACAATCAAAACCCTACAGCTGAAATGAACCTTTATTTGTCAGTGACTTAAGTGATCAGATATAAACAACTGAAATCCCACTGATAATTGATTGTCTAACAGCAAGCAACAAGTGATGAGAAACTGGTAATAAATGCACACATTTTCATTTCTGCTGGTAAACCAGCTCAGCAGAGAAAGACAACTGCCTATGTGACACCTGTGCTCTGACCACAGCAGAAAACAATGGGGGTGGAGGATGATTGGAAAAGAAATAAATGGCACAGCAGGTCCTCTCCACCACTGTATCTCCTTATCAGACCTGCTGGGGTAACTCAGGGGTTTGTCTGACTTTCTGTAGAGGTTTCATGGCAGACTTCTCTGAGCTGACAGTGTAGTCTACACATAGATTATGCTGAAGTAAATCAATTACAGGGCTAATGATTATTGGCAAGAACGAATATGAGCTAATGTCTTACCTACGTGACCTGCTGATTCATTACTAGCTCATATGCCAAATGTTTTAGGCCCAGGGAAAAGGTTGATAGGAATATCTTAAAAGAGCTGAGTGGGATTTTGCTATATGCAGTGCCCTCCATGCTGGACGTGGTCATTTGGAAAGGACAACGCATCCCATAATTAGGGTTTAACATACAATGTGTACTCAGTTCTAGGATGGCCTGATCAGACTGAGAAAACACTGGACGCCTGCTCTTTAAAGTATTTGATGCCCTTATACTGTATGTGTGGCTCTGTCCTCTGGTGACTGACCAGCCTGAGTCTTCCCCTTGAGAGGTAAACTACCTGAGGGCTTGTTAAAGGTCTTATAGGCCCACGATGTGGTACAAAACAAGCCTAAACATGTTTCAGCCAGCTATCAACATAACCAACATAAAATAGAGGTTGCTTTAGGGCACCAAAAATTGAACCTTAGTCTTTAAATATTCATTAGCACCATTCCTTCCCTTCTTTTCCTGTAGCTCTGAAGCAAATGCTAACCAACTTCAATAATACTGGAATGATAAACATTTACTGCATTTACACCTACCTTCTCTACAAACAACGGAAGACAGAGGTTTAAAAGCATTCCTGTCAGATGAGTTGTGGGGTCTGTTGTCCCTGTTGCAACTCATAAATTTTAAAAGGGACAGTTCTCATCTCAGAAAGTCCCATACTCCTCTTTAAACAGAAAAAAAAGAACAACCCAAAAAACTCCACTACTCTGAAGACACAATTAAGAATGCAGCAACACAAGAGTATGTAGTTAATGCTCCAAAGTGTGTACTGCCTGGATTTTGACCTTTTAAAACTCTATTAAGCTATGTAAATACAGTACCAAAGAATGTGTACTGTTCACAAGCAGTTTGCTAGCATCAATTGCAAAAAGACCTACACCTCTCCCTTGTGCCACACCGGCAGTGGTCTGGCAGCAACGAAGCCTCTTGATTGATCTGCAGAAAACAGACCCACCATGCAAATTGTGTTGTAGCCTCCTTTCCCTTTATTGTAGTATCTCTTTGACTTAATCCTGATTTTGTGTCAGCCACACAGCAGTGCAAAACCTCTTCCCAAACAGTTAACTTAGAAACTGAATTAACACATTTGCTATTAAGACTTGGCTTCTTCCCACAGCCAGGAGAGGGACAAAGGAACAAAGGAATGCTTATGTGCATCTCCCATGACATCGCAGCTTTTCCGTGTTTAAATTATCTGCCTTCTGCTCTACTGTATTTTGTTTCTTCACATAAGCATTTATCTGATGCATTAGAAAGAATGAATGGTTTGGCAATCAAAGGACCAGATGCAGAAGTGGTTTTACAAAGTAGCTGAATTATTTCCTGCAGATAAATCACCTGGGCCATGACCTTTTCCACCCTCGTTCACCCAACTTCTATTGAAAATGTTCACTGTTCCCAAATATTTGCTAGATAATTGATGGCAAGGACATAAGCCAACACTGCTCCCAGATTACAGTCCCATCCCTGATGTAACCCAACAATTTTCAGAGTGATCAGTTTATGCATGTCGATTTTTAAAAGGCAAACAAAAAATTCTTTTTAAGCTTAGCTATACAAAAACACCATCAGGAGGCCAAAGGTCCCAAACTACACAGATTTCTTCATTAACTTTTGCTGTTCACTCATCATATGCTACAATTGTTTTTTTTATCTAGGTCTTTTTGATAGTTTTTTAAGTTACAGCATCCTTCCTGGGACGATAAACAAATGAGTAATCTAAGCACCAAATATAAAAAATTTGATTTCCAGACCAAGAGTTCTGTGACAAAATTGGACCCATAGGACTAAAAAATGAAGTTTTAATTGAATAAAAAAATAAAAATCAAAATCAACTCTCCTTGAAAGTCTCCCCACAAGTATAGTGACCTCAACAATTTTTGGGACCAAAAAATTTGAGCAACTTTTTTTTGCTTTAGGCAACATGCTTTGATGAAGTCTGAGGGCATGTGAATCATATTTAGGCAAACCCCTAAATCATACTTAGGCAAACTTAGCACGCATGCAAAACTGGACAAACAAAAGTTAAAAAAAAAAAAATGCTTTCACAGCCAAGGGTGAACTCAGCTTTTCTTGAACTCATACCATACCTGAGAATCCAAGACCAAGAAACATGAGAGCTGAACTACTTTCTGTGGCCTTAATTCAGATCAGAGCTGGCAGCATATAAATTATGGTGCTCAGGTGCTTAGATACTAACAGACCTTATGTGGATAGGAGGGAGTTGGTATTTGCGCTGGAACATTTGTCCAGTTCTATATATTAAGTGTGATTTTGGCTGATCTCTTAAGGATAGCAAACACTGTGTGCAGCCTTTGCATTTGTAACAGTCCCAAGTGTCCACCAGCACAGCATCCCCCTCCATACCCTCTTTCATGCTCTGACAGTCAGGGAAACATTCCCCAGAGGGAACCTCTACTGGAGCAGTACATACATTTAAGCAAGTGGAAGAAATAAAAGCCAGATACACATAGAAAGCAGAGGCCAAAACAAGGTGGCATCAAAAACTCATGCATAGCACATAGGAAAAGCACAACCTGCCTGCAGCTGACACAGCTGGGAGGACACGCGAGTGGAAGGAGAAGGAGGCATTTCCAGTTTGGATGTGCTCCCAGGACTTTGAGTCATGATGCATGCAGCTAGCCAAAAGTGCTCCTGCAAAGGCTAAAGTGGGGGGGAGGTGAATCATTTTAGGCATTTTCTCACGTTATTTAAGCATTTGAATTTCGTTCCAGTTCTTGTGCCCAAAAGGTAGAAGACACTACAAAAATGTTACTGCTGTAGCCATGAAGAACATGGATCCCTCCCAAACTCCATCAAAATCCAGCTCAGACATGGAGGGGAATTTACACAAGGCTTGCTTTCCAAAGCTACCAAATTACGACCCAAGGTACACCAGAGACAAGATCTCAGAAATGATTTATGCAACCCTGTCTTACAGCTATACCACTCAATCCTACTAAAGCATTTCCACTAGTTTTACACCCACTACGGATTTTGCAGAGTTCTTTGCTAATTACTAAAGGCCAGTCTAAGTCTTAGGCACATCTTTAACACATTTCACATCTATCCTAAACCGACACCCTTTCTCCACTCCATGTATCCCATGGCAGAGAGAGCTACCTACTCTTCCTTACCCTCCCACTCAGACTGAGGTGCAGCACACTCACATAGTGACTGACTATACTGAGTGCAAGGGACTCGCAAGGATCATCCCCTCCAACTCTTCAGTGAATGACCTCTGTGGGGATCAATGACCCATGACCTTGGCATTATTGGCATCAAGCTCTAACCAACTGAGCCAATTCGGCTGCCTCAGTCCTTTGCTACTGCAGAGCAAATAGTGCCTAACTTTTGTGTTCATCCCTCTTCCAATTGCATAATCCTGTACAATCCACATCAGAAACTGTCCTTGATTTAGGGACTATATTTCTTCATCCCGCTAAAACTACTGCTTCACCTATGGTAATTCCCTGCTGCACCTCCCTGGTAATCTTTCTGGGCTAGATTCCTCACTGATGCAAAGCAGTGGAGCCACATTGATTTCAACAGAGCTCTGCTGGTTTTGTCAACTGAAGACATATTTCCTCTGGCTACACATTGCTCAGGCTTTCCTCTATTATACGGGCAAGTTACAAAGCACTGCTCGCAATTACACGTTTCTATCACAATGTGCAGATAGGAAATTAGTCTTCTGAGGCTTTCCCTTAGTCCCCCCCTCCCCGCTCCCTGCTCAGTCCTTGAAAAGGCCATTTGAGCATGCAATATTAATCATCTGCTGTGCAATAATCTTGGAAAAATGTAATATATTCTGGCAAATCACAGGGCCCCCAGAGGAACCTCCTGTCTCCAAATGAACGGCTCTCATCCATTATCAGGCAGTGACGAACGCAGCTCCCCACTTATTTGCCCCATCAGCATGCAAACAGCAACTCAATTCAATTGTGAGAAATGGGAGGAAATGATCTGTATTAATAAATGGCGAAAGCGTGAGATTGCCCGATTTCAGAGAATAAGATCAAAACCACTGAACTCCCCTCATTGTCTCATTTGATACCTTCCCTTTGCTGTAAATGCAGCACTGGGAGTAATTAAGCCTCTGAAAGAAGTTTCATAGTGAAGTCACATCGCCCAAAACAATTAAGACAAACATATTATGCACATTGTCATCTGCCTTCTTCAGTGTTTAAAGGTCAAGGAAACATTTCATTAGGACAAAAAAAAAAAAAAAAGGAAGAGAAAATATAGGTAAGCTGCTGCACACTCTGGGCGTTTCTGAGAACAATGCATGCAAAGAATCAGTGTTCAAGCAAACGAACAAGCAGAATGCTGTCCATATGGATGGCAATTGCTGTGCAAATGACTTATTGTATTCTGATAATGTCTGGAAACCTTGGTTGGAGGGTAGCATCCTCTCATGCTATGTGCTATAGGACAGCAGGGAGGCATGCTGCCCTGGTCTCA
Organism: Empidonax traillii; assembly: GCF_003031625.1. Lineage (NCBI taxonomy): Eukaryota > Metazoa > Chordata > Aves > Passeriformes > Tyrannidae > Empidonax > Empidonax traillii. The sequence continues at coordinate 276,274 of NW_020955968.1, read as the reverse complement.
AACTGCTTGTGATCTGATCACTTCAGCGGACAAAAAAGAGGGGTCAACAAGACGTCAGTGGTAGTAATCAGATGAGGATTAACAAGAAATGAATCCAACTAGCCCCTGCTGAGAGAGTTGAGCAAATGTAAAGCACTGTTACTAAAATGAAAAAAAGCTGTTTAACTGGATAAAAGCCATCAAAAGGAAAAGTTCAATTGCACAAGAAATAGACTTAAAATTCTGCCCACTTCTCTGTTCCTCCCTCTAATCACATTTCCTGCTGGGAAGAAGGGTAAAAATGCTATCATGTGAGATTTGTTATCACCAGATTTTGTTTATTTGGTGGTTGGTTTTAGCATGGATAGAAGAGCCAGTGGTGGAATCAAGTTATAAAACAGTTCTTTGTGTGCATTTATCAGCATACTTTAAAGAACGTAATTAGACTTCAGCAATAATACCCTCTTAATTATAGCTACAAGCCCCCTCAGATGCATAGGAAAGCACATTCATCTTCCCCATTCTTGAACTGTGGTGAATGATGGGAAATAAATGAATTTATAGAGTTCTTACAAATAGCTGTCAAATGCACTCCTACTTCTTTTTGTTCAGTAGACTTTGTTTCTGCGGATGATTTTGGGATAAATTTACCCTCAGCAAAGTAATGTTTTCTCTCAGATGTTCATCCTGGATGTTTGAGCAGGTATCATTATCACATGGTGTTGATTATCCAAGGGGAGGGGGAAACCAGGCTGGTAGGACAAGAATGGGGAACACTAATTCCCTGCAAGGGAACAGCAGGCTGAACAAACATCACATGAAATCATACATCTCTTTATAATATTTTCTTAAGGTGCAAAGTTCTTTCAATTACCTTCCCAAAACTTGAAAGCAATGTTTTTTGGAGTGGATGTGATTCTGCTAACTATTGCCAGGCAGTTTCAGAGAAGTTAAAATGCTATCACCTGCAGTCCTTTTAATTTAGTTTTGCATTATGCTCAGGTCCTTTCTGGTGCTATTTGGAAAGGACCTGCTGGGTGAACATCCTGACCAGTCCAGATGTACCATTTTAAGAATCACTTCTCACAAGGACATTGCTACCATCTCAGCCTAGTTTAGAAAAGTTTAAAAAAATCAAAACATTTCATGGGAAGATGTCAACTTCAGCTTTTTTTTTTTTTCTTTTAAACAGGAAAATGTTTAAATGAACCATTTCTATTTTATTGTTTTTGTTTTGAAAATGCATGAATGTTTCGTTTCAATAATGTGAATGTGTTTTGTTTTTACTTTTCCAGTTCTGTTCATTTCAGCTTGCATTGCATAATAAAATATGCATGATAATATTGAATTTACACACCTCCTTTATTACATGTATCCAGCACATCATTTTGATAATAAATGATAGGGTTCAGCTATTATCTAAATGAAGTATTTTTGTCTTACTGAATGTGATGTTTTCATACTACTTGAGCACACAGAGTAGAATCCATCTAGATGAACAATTTCTGAGAGTTCAGAATTCATTTTTGCCAGCATTTTTGTTCTGTGACCTTTCTTTTGCTAGCAATCTGTGAAAACACCTGTTTATGCTGATGGAAGGTGGACCATCTTTCTCAGACCAGTTTAAACCACTGTTCTGCCTTTGTTTAAATCCAATAACATGTACCATGTGCCTGTGTTTTCCCTGTTACGGATTAGTTCCTGACACTCCCTCAGCAGAGGATATGCTTGCTCCTCCTCAGTGGGTAAATATAATCTATGAAATGCCAGCTGAAATTTTGGGTACATAATCACACGTACAGAAAAGGGTTGGACAGGGCCCTATCCTGTGTGATGCTGTTCCTATCGTGTCCCTGAAAATCAGAGCTGCCTTCACTGCGGTGCCTACTACGTGGATTTGTAAGGCAGGAAATCTTCCAGATTTGGGGCATTACGTATTCAAAATTAATAAAATGATGACAAATACGTTAATCACATGACTGTTCCGTACAAGATGTGATGAAACAGAATTTATCACCTCTCAACTAAAATAAAATCAGAAAAATATTTAAGAGAGTAGTGTGAAATTCCACAGCTATATCAACAAAAATATACACAGAGGGGGAAAAGGCTCCTGGTAGTTTGAAAAAAATTCTCTAAACTTCGCTTACTTAAAATTAAAGGAAGGTAGTAGCCCATGCTTGGGAAAAAATGCTTAGTTTTACTCCTTTTAGTCTTCTTTGCTAACTACTGTAAAGATAAAAGACCATTTCTCAGTAATATCCTGACCTTTTTCTTTATGACTGCATTTTGATTATGCATAATATTGTCCTGTAAAATTACATTTCCTAATCAATAAGAACCACTAAAATAATTTCAAAGTATCATTTAAATCCAGCCCTAATTTGATTTCAACCAGCATCCGCTTAAGCATGCCACTTAGCATGTGATTTCATTCCAAAAATTGGATCTGTCAAAATAGCATTCTAGAGCGCTATGTTTATTGTATCTTAGTAATCCTGCATCACAAGTGCTCCTTTTACAAGTAAAAGGATTCCTTTTCCTTAGCTGCTTGTCTTGCTAGCAGTCTGGTCCCAGTGAATAATTTGTTTGTTCTTTTCACACATCATCGTGAGTAATGAATTTCCAACAGGTCTCACAGACTGCTTCTAATTTCCTCGTGAATGCAATCAGTGGAATGTTCTAGGATGCTAGTTCCCTCCACCTAAGGTCAGGGATGCCCTCTGCTTTCCTCAGCAATCATACTTTCAAATTCCTTGATCCGACTTTCAGGGTCAGGGAGGGAGGCTACTGTCACTCACATCTCTCTAGGGGCAGGAGCAGCTGGTCTCATGGTTTAAGTATGGCCTTTGGAAAATTAATGTCATTGTCAGCAAATTTTTTCTAAGGTATCAGCTAGAAATTTAACAATTCTGCTGATGATGCATGATACCTGGTGTCTTGGTTGACAGGACAGGACCAGGAGTCTCCACAGTCAGAATCAGAAGTACTTCAGCTATTTTGCAGTGTGCTCAATCACCAATGCATACACCAGAAGCCAGTGCATCCACTGCACTCTCCCACTGCTTTGTTAATTCTCTGCAGCTAATGGAACCAGTTGAACTTATGTCAAGGTCTGAAATAAGCCTCTAATTTTGAGTGATTATGCATCAAGGACAGATACACCAAGTAATTTCAGGGAAACCAATGATTCTGAGCACCTCAATTTTTGGACATCAGATTTGGTGCCATCTGCAAAGGGTGTGAAAAAGAGAAAGAGCAGAGCATATCTCCCCAAACATTAGATCTCTTCGATGCATTTTGTGTTGTGTTTCAACAACCACTTCTCACTTTTAAAAGATTCAGCTACATTTTTTGACAAAGTCATTTTTCAGTGTAGCACTGCATTAAAAAAGCAAAAGAAAAATATGAACATCCAGGATGTTCAGAAATCTTTTATCATGTCTAATAATAAACCAAGGATTAGTTTTCTTGTCATTCAGCTAAATACTTTGAATTGCAAAAGTTTCTAGCTGATTCTGTTTTCATGTAGCTTTAAAAGCACAACCCAGACACTTCTTTAGGATGCAGAGGTAAGCAACTGACATTTTCTAACCTGATTGCAATTATTTTGGAACACATTTTATACTGCAGTTAAACATAGCATGGGTCAAAACCAAAGAAGCCCTAGAGATAGCAGCATCACTCGTCCAAATTCTTGTCTGGGCAAATTTAACTTTTTGCATTTCACTTTTTGTTTGTTTGGTTGGTTTGGTTTGTTTGTTTATTCTGTTATTGTATTAAGCAACTTGGAAGAATGACTGAATGCAAAAAAAAACTTCTAAAGGGGATATACTCTTCTCAGATCTACAGAAAACCCTATGCAGATGAGGTGCACAGGTGAGGTGGGTATGTAGCAGTAATCTCAGTCAGGAGCATTAGGAGTTAAAAACTCCTGATTTACTCTCCTGTAAAAGTGCAGTAAGTATCAGCGTGGGTGCTCCTCATTTGTTTATGTGCAAAGTAAAACAGGTTAGCTTTTTTTAGCTTTACTGTTGTGAATGTCTCTCTTCCTGAGGTGCCCCGTTTACACAAGGGATCCTTAGATGACCTGACTTTCACTGTTGTAATTCTTGACCCTGCTTGTCATCACCTGATGCATCAGCTTTCTCTGAGGATTCAACAACAGTCACTTCCACAAATCTGTGGATGGGTTATTGCTGCCAGTCTTTGACAGAGGAGAAAAGAAACCCCTAATCACAAATCCACACCCTCCAGGAATTGTGCATCATCCTAAGGATATATTCCTCCACTTGTCATGGCCATAATCTTGGAAACAACACAGTGCACAGCCTCAGCCATGAGCAAAAACATTTCTACTGAAAGTTCTTATTGTGATCTACCACGTACTCCAGCACTTGGGAGAAATCACATTGTGCTATTCTTGCAGCAAGGCCTGTCCTCTGCTGCTTGAGATCTCCTCTAAAAGGTCTTTTTTCACAGATCATAGAATGGCTTGGGTTGGAAGGGACACTAAAGATTCTCTAGGCTCAACCCCCTTGCCATGGGGTTCAACCTGGCCTTGAACACTCCCAGTGGTGGTGCATAAACAGCTTCTCTGGGCAATCCAGTCCAGTGCCTCACTGCCCTATGATTAGTACCATTCTTCTTGAAAAGCCTGCAAAAGTTGGATACAATTTTGTTCTTTTTGTTTTCTTTTTTTTTTTTTTTTCCAGTCTTTTTTTGATCTATTTTGTACTCTGGAACGCTTTTTAAGCATTGTTTGATAATCTTTCAGTGTCATGATGAAAATATGTCAAATTCTTTATCCCTCAATTTACTTCTGTCCTGATCACATATCTTTTTAAAAAGTATGAAAGAAGCGATCTTTGGGGCAGAATTTCCTAGTCTGACTTACGGGATAAAGGTAAGCCTAGAAGAATCTGAGTAGCATGTTTCTTCATGGGAAAATTTATTTTCAAAAAACCAAATGCTATGCAAATAAGCTCATTTTGCACGTTCTCTGAGGGTCTTGTAATTCTAAATTTTATAATTGTAATGTTTTCAAAGACAACTGACATTTTGAAAAGCATTTCATGCTGCCTTTTATGATTCCATCTTTATTTTTTAATACAGTTAATATAGCAGATAAAATTTCCATGGTTTCATTATATTCTTTTTTTTCCATGCATTTTCCTGAGCTCAGACAAACATTTTCAACATTTTCTCTCATGCAGAATTTTCAAATAGACAGCTTTAGGTCTTAACTAAAAAAACATGAATGTCAAAAATCTCGGAACCCGGTCCTCCTCACAGCACTAGTGTGTTACATCACATTAGGTGATTATTTGGTCTCTCTCGGCTTTAAAAGGTATTAATTATAGATCAGCGTCAGCATTTCTCCCTTAGACTTTAGCTTCAGCTTAATTTACCTTCCTTTTTTCTTTCTATTTAGGTCATACCTCTAAAATGGACTAAAGCTACATCTACTTACTTTCCTCTTCCTTATACTGCAAATATCTTCTCTCTTAACTATTTATGCGACAGCACTCCATCCACTTTGAATGTTAGCTGTTTGTCAGGAGAAATCAGTGGCTGTCCCATGTTTTTCTTGTTGGATGTTCATTTTAGATTGACTTCAGGCCAGACATTCTTTGTTTGCATTGCTACCTGCACCTTGTAATATTATCAGCATTATCCACATTATCCTGGTAGATAGTTGTATGTTACCTTTACTGCATATCTAGAAGGTCAGGGTAGGCAGCATGAAGTGTCACAACGCAGCCATTGCAGGTATCTCTCCTTTAGCAGTCTCTCAATTTCGTCAGAGAAACCCTTAAGTTGTCCAGTGTTTATTGAATAAAGCCCTGGTTCCTGCAGTGCCTGATCAAGGGGCTGAGTCCATGTTGTGGCCAGCAGCAGAGGGCACTTAGGAGGCTGCTCTTCTGTCTATATGAAAAAAAAAAAAAGAAGACATTTTCCTATCTCTCTTGCACTTCTGCCATGATTGGTTGAAAAAGCGCACATGTTCACAAGTTCCTGCTGCAAGGCTGGAGATGGCAGAGAAAAAGGACAGCAGGATAAAGATGAGCAAGATGCTCATCAAAATTAAGCAGGTCATTGTGAAAAGGCTTCTCTTGTTTTAAAAGACATTGAAGCTTCTGAGCTCTGGGCATCAGTGCCATTGAGTAAATTATTTAGGAGGTGTCTACACTGCCTAGTGTAGCATCACAAAGAGGCCTTTGACCTAGCCAGTATCAGTCTGTTAGCACAGCCCAGTGGAGCCCAGTTAAGTGCTATACCAACATGGCCATCCTGCTTCTGGTGACTGCGCTGAGTACCTTTGGCCAACCTTCAACTTTGCTGTGCAAGCATGTGAACTTATTTGCCATTAGTGGGAATATCTCTAATGTGGTTCTGTAAGGATGTTCTTAGTCTCTCTATCCTCTTCCCTGTATGTCAGAAGTATCAATGTTTTGATATTTTCTTTGTCTCCTTTGCCCAGTGTACACTTCAAGTCACGAATAGCCTCTGTTCGCATTCACAAGAACCAGGTCTCAGTCCTTTACCAAAGTCACTGGCAAGAGAGCCTATGTAACAAGCATAAGCATAGCATTACTGTTGGTAGTTCCTTGCATTTTATAGTGCTCTCAATAAACTGTGGGGAAAAAAATGTGTCCATTCAAAACCTAAAAACATTTCATTGCACTGGTTTGTTGCATGCGAGTCTGCAGCTCTCTGTCAGATACTGCAAGCTTGTCATACCATAGCAAAGTATTGGTCACGAGCAGTTTAAAACATTTGTGCAGACCAGCTGGCTTACATATGGGAAGTTGCAATACTATTTAGCAGCACTGTGATTTTATAGTTCCTGAAAGGACAGCAGTGTGCTTAGGAGGTCAGCAGTGTGCTTAAACATTTCTGGTTTCACTGGTAGATTTTCAGATCACTTAACTATTGATATAATTTTTACATAGCTTTAAGTAATCTGTTAGAACTAAATTATGCCTTGTCTTCCTGCTCATATTATTTTACTTCTTCTGGTAATATGTCATTCTCCATTTAGATTCTCTAGAGTCTGCAGCTGAGAGCTCTAATTAGGTGTGCCTACAGCTCTGGAACATAGGTCTTCCATCTTATTTTCATGTTTGGATTCAATTTACTATATTGAAACAATTGCTTTGCTCTGGAATCTATCAATGTTTTCTCTTTCAGGGTAAGAATGGGACTCGGATCAGTCACAAAAAGTAAATGACTGTGAGCATTGTGCTTGAAACCTACAGTTTGCTTGGTGATTCTCATGTTTGTCAAATGCACATGAACTCACATAGAGCGATGCCATCACATGTCTTTTATGGGCCTATTTTTAGACATGATTTTGTTCAGGATGTGAAGTATTTTGCACGGGAATTTAAAAGCTCCTGCAGCAGACACTCTGTATTTCAAGGCCACCTGGGATTTCTTTTTTGTCTCTCTTTTTGGCACAATGCACACATATGTTGAGATATCATCCTGCTGGTGCTTCTATGCGTATCTAGTTACATTAAGAATTTTACTGCCATTTTTTTTTTTAGAAAAACAATACAGTGCTGTTTGCAGACACTGTAGGTAAATTTCCATTTGCTTTTCTCTGCCCTGTCCTGATCATGGTTGCACAGGTGAAAGCAGAGGTAAGCCTGAGACAGCTCACTATTTACAGTTCAAAAGACCGTCGCTGGCAGCCCCAGCAGCGAGGAGCATGGAAGGCTGGTGCTTCCCTGCACCCCAAAGTAGCTTTAAATGTGCCAACCAGGTTCTTTTTTTTTTTTTTTTTTTTTTTTTTTTTTTTTTTTTTTTTTTTTTTTTGTGTACTGTCTGTGGCCAGTCTCAGGGAGAGCTGTTTGTTATGGACGCGTCCAAATGAAGGATGACTCCTGCCAGGCCTTTGACAGAGGCAAAAAAGGCCTCATTTCCTGCCTAACCAGAAAAGACAGAAGGCTTTTCCAAATACATTTGCTGTTAAAATATGCCGTTACTTGGGTTTTGAGCTCATTTGTGTGTGAACTGTCGTTTAGTTTTGTAAGTGTGCAGTGACTAGGGAACTGACCTAAGAATGAGTCTTCATTGAAGGTGATACAATATGAAAACAAATAGTAATAATAGCAACTAATGCTTTGGATTGCAAACTTAGTCTCCGAGTGCCCCAAAGTCACATTCTCGGCCAAATGCAGATAATGCTCATGCCTCTGTGGAGAGCTCTTGGAAATCTATGAAAGTATGTTTAACTTCCCTTGCAGCATGCTTAGTCAGGATGTGTGTGGAAGCCTGGGGTAAGCTAGGGAAATTAACTCCAAGTATTCTCTATCCTTTTCTGAGCCCAGGCACTGCCAGGTCTTGTCACATGTTGGAAACGGATGGGATCAGCTCATGTGTCTTTCTGGCCTTTGCAGCTACAAGAAAAGGATCTAGCACTCAAAAATGTAAATATACCTAATAGGGTTTGTGGGTGCCTGAAGGGTCATTAAGAACAACAAAATACTGCGAGCCTTAAGTGGTCACACACAGAGAAGTCCAGCACCTACTTACAAGACCTCCTTCCTGGACCAGCTCCCATAGGAAGCATCCCTGGCCTCCTATTTGCCCATGTAAATGTCATCCGCAGCTTGACCATTGAAAACCAATCAGCTGCAAAGCAACCATCTTGGATGCTTCAAACTGGGCACAAAAATGGAAGTATCACTTTTCTGTCACCTTCAGGTGACACAAAATCTGTGCATGCACTGGGAACCTGTCTGCTAAACTCTGATGCGAGAAGCTGTACCGAGCACCTGTTTTCCTTAAGTAGTACATCTTGACAAATTACGTAATCAAGAGCACAGTGATCCAGAATTAATCTCACAAAGGTTAAGTCATATTCTAGTACATCCAGCATAGAAGTGGGAGAAAAAGAAAGTCTTTTTAGCACAAAGACTACGGCAAACTAGTCCCCTACACTTGGCAGTCTCAGTAATCCACAGGGAGAATTCATATAAGGACTGAATGTATGCTTGAATCCTGCAGTCCATGGTCTTGAGGCCACATGTTGGGCATTCCCAGTATTTTCTGCTTTTAGAGAGGATGAGGATTCTCACCTCCTGCTGCCTTAGTATAGGGTGATTGCAGGCTTGCATTTAGCAGATCTGTAGAGAAAACATCAGCGCCTTCTGAGATTTCTGGGCCCCTAGTAACCTCTAAATCATCACAGTGCTCTCCCCAAACTTCCTTAACCACATTTTTCAATCATTGCAGGAGTCCAAGTGGAGCAATATGGCTCTTTCTGTGCTTTTTATTAAGCAGTGAATAAAGGAAGAACATGTATGTACCTGAGAAGATGTGGACACAGCCTGCCTATCAGTTAGCTGCTCATGCATGCAGAGAGCAGCTTATATTCACTCTAAATGCTTTTGTTATATAATAATAAAATAAACTTGCCACATGTGTGCAAAATGCTGTTCTCAAAGACTCATCACTTGGCCAAATCTGAGCTCATTTTCATCAGGCCACTCACAGGGCTTTCTCAGGGAGGTCTGCCTCCCTTGCCAGGCTGGTTCTGCTGGCACCCAGGTCTTGCAAGCTTTCTAAAAAACCTCTTAAAAATTTAATATTATTTTAAGGACCAGAAAAAGTCTATTCTTTTCCCTCTAACACAGCATGCATTCACTTTGCAGTATGAATTATATTTGTTCTGTGTTTACTCCAGCCTTCCACAGAAGTTCAATTCAGGGAGAAATAACAAAAAGGCTAAAAGGAAATATATCATTCAAATGCTCTAGTAATCTTCACTCTGGGTGTCAGTAGCATTTAAGGTCTGATAAATACAGTTGCATCTTTCCCTATACATTATATAAAATTGTTAAGACAAATCACCCCCCTGATTTGCAGTTATTAATATGTCTTTCAAGCATGATTCCCTGTCCTAAATCACAAGGAAAATATGTAAGGGAATACTGCTAATGCTATGTACCTTTTACAACAGCAAATTATCTCCCACCCTCCATGGGCCTAGGACACTGGGATGCAGATAGCTGCCCACCACTCCAAACTTGGGCTATGGCCTGTGGCTTGCACTCAGCTGGGGGACCTCAGTTCTTGTGTTCTGAGGAGCCAGTCATACCCTATCACTGGATGCTTCACCTAACTGCCTTCATGTTAAGACATACAGTCAGGTAGGAACTCACATGCTTCCTTTGTCCAGGTTTTAGATGAACTGTTTCCATGGAAATAGGTTGTTTCTGTTTATTCATGTCTGTATTGTGCTGGAAACCCTTATTTTAACATCATTTCTTTTTGGGAATGGCTGAAGTAGGCATCTGGAGGAATGTTGGTACTTATCTTTTACTTTTCCGCCTAATTTAATTTACAAAAATTTTGAAAGATCTGCCGCTGAACCACAGAAATTCTTTGCAATACAGTTATGGATTTTATGAAAAAATGGCATACAACATTACAAAGACATGCTGCTGATTTTAATAGAAGCACATATGTGGTCAGCAACACACGTTAAATATGTTGTCCACTTTATTTATTTATTTATTTATTTATTTACTTTAAGAGTCCTATTTGGATAAAATCCTTTTAAACAACAACAACAACAAAAAAGCAATTTAATAGGAAAAAAGCACTTTGGCAGAAAGAACTCATGAATGTTTTGCTATCCTATCAAAAAGATAACCATTTCTTTTGAAAAAAAACCACAACCAAACGAGAGATTGGCCTTTTCCGTTTTTTTTTTTATTCTCCCCAAAAGGAACAATTGCAATATTTCGGAAATTGCTATACGAGAGGGAAAGAAATTCCATTGCAAAATATGGCAAGACACAAGGTGTTTTCAATCACGTCTCTTCACTCATAATGTAACATGTCACTGGACAGCAGCAGCAGAAATGTTGCTACACAGAGACAGGCCAGTTATATAACATATATGAAAGAAGAAAAAAAGATACCAAAACAAAATACTTTACCTCTTCCTTTTTTTTTTTTTTTTTTTTTTTTTTTTTTTTTTTTTTTTTTTTTTGTCTTATGACTGCATGTAATGTCTCGATAGTGGCAAAATAATATTTATACTAATAGTAATAGTGATAATACTAGTAACAATGACAGCAAAAATAATAAAAAGTTTTCAGCTTTAATCCGGGGAATCTCTTAGAGGAACCTAGTGAGCTGGGTCTAATCTTGCCTTTGGGAAGAAGACTAGTATTGTTTTAATTTTACACATGATGAAAATGATAGACGAAGTGTTTAAATGATTGAAAGGGAAAAATCAGTTTCCCTCTTCACTGAGGACCTTTGGCATCAAGTATCTCAACTAAAGGTATCTTCTGATACATGAAGGGTCTGCAGTTGGGGAAGAAATATTATGTCCTTGCAGGACATCCTCCATAGTTCTCTCTGGACCAGCTAAGTTAAAAGAGCAAATTCCCGATTTTGGCGGTGCAGATATGACACGGATCCCAAAATCAACACTGTACTATTGTCACAGCTATCCAGAACTGCATTTCCTTGACACAACAACAGGAGATGGCATGCAGGTTTTGGCATGAAACAAAGGGATTTGGGAATCTTTGTGCTTCCATTCCAAAAAATATATTTGTTCCAGAGGAACAGAGGTGGTGTGATGATACATTGTGGCAAAAAAAAGTACATTGCAATTACATTGTGATGCTCCCATCATAGTCATTAAGTACTCAGATTATCTTCTGTCTCTCTCAATTGCATCAATTAGAGCTGTACATTCAATTTTCAGGGGTAATTTTGTCAGTGTGGCATGACGAAATGAAGCTTTTACCTTATTCTTCTTATTATTTTTATTATGCTACACTGGTATTTTCATGTTTCTTGAGCTATTTTGAAGCTGCTCTGAGCAACATCATGCTAATTTGTTTACTTGTATTTGTACTGGCCCTTTTATTAGCTAGGGTCCTTATCATAACTACTGTCCAGACACTGTCCATGTTAAAGCCATTCATCTGCATCTTTCCACTGTGCTCTGAGCAAACCCTTGATATTCGATGCAGCTGGAAAATCATTCATGATTCAGCTATGATTTCTCTTTGATCTGTACTTCATGGCCCAACCTCTTTCACTTTGTGGATATTTCTTCAGCCACATCTGAGCATCGACAGAATAAAAGTGGAAATGTCTTTCTGAGAGCAGTGTTTGAATACATGCTGTGAATTTATCAGCTCTTCTGTGCCAAACCTCTTGAGATAAAACTGATCCTGCATGTGCAGGATAAACATTCCCTGTTGACATGGTAAGTTAGCAAGCCTGCTGAGGTATCCTGGGTTACAGGCTATTATCTTCCCTAGCACTGGATGTGGAGATCTGGGGTAGACATTTGGCACTGCATCATTAGCCTTCACAAATTTGCCATCAGTCTGTGAAAAAATCTGTTTGTACAACATAAAAAAACAAAAGGAAAAATAGCCCTCCTCAAGTCTACCTGGACAACTATGTTTGGAGAATAGAGGCTATGAGTTTTTGCATTCTTCTGTGGAAAGCAGAGAAAGAGTTTTCTTCATTTATAAATCAAACCAGCAATATTTGTAGCATCCGCTTGACTGTTTTAACCATCATTATAACAAATGACCATTCAATCAATACTAAGAATTTCAGCTCAGCTGCAGAAAGTCTTTCTGTCTGACAGATTAAAGTGGTTTACTTTTCAATGACTCCTTTGTACTAAGGATTTGAGCTTTGCTAGGGAAGCTCTTGTGGGGTATGGGGTTGCTACAGAGCAGATGCTTCAGCTCTGCTTTTTATTACACAAGGAGTGACTTCAGAGGTGATACAGCTCCTCTTGCCTTGGGCTGCTGCAACTTGGCAGCATCCAGCAGCTGCAAACAGGACCTGTCCTTGCCCACTGTTGAAATGAAGCCACCCATCTGAAGAAATTTGACGTATCTTAATGGGAACTTGAGTCCAGAGCAGGTATGAAAATGCAACATAGATATACCCCGTGCTTAACTCAGTCAGCCACTGGATCCAAAAGGAAACGAGACACACATTTCTGAAACGTACAGACTTTTAATGCCACCATTTGCAGAACTTTGTCTGCCCTTGCTACATTTTCTGTTTGTGTTATGATGAACTTCCAGCATGTTGAAGACAGAAAAATACGTTGCAAACTGGCTTTGTTATATATAGCACCAATTTCCCTGTGGGAAGCTGTCTGCAGATCATTAGTTTAAGTTCATGTTATGTACCTGAACCGCAACTTGTACTTCCAAACCTTACTGAAAACACATTGCCTTCTCTCTAAAATACATTTCTATTTTATTCATTCATTAACATTCCCAACAACTTTTAAAGTTAGAATATGAAAGGAAAACGAATCAAAAGATTCTTCATCTCAACACTTTGTGATTTTCATTGTGATATTCAGATTTAGTCAACAATAAAAGATTAAAGGCACGAACCTGTGAAAGAACAACTTTGTGAAGCTGCCTGACAGGATTTGGAAAGAAAAAACCCTTTTTTGCCTTTCTCTGCTCTCTGATTTATCTTCAGCACTGATGTGTCAAAGCTACCCAAGTCACCTTTTTTTTTAGGGCAGACCTAGAGAAGGGGGTGTGCATTTTATTCTGTCCCCTAGGGTAAAACCAAAGATCTGCTATAGTTAAAGATCATTTTGCACTTGGTTTCCAAGAATTAATTCTTCTGTCAGCATTAGATGATCCTGTTGCTAGATGTCAGCAAAGAGAAGAGGGGGGAGACTGGCCACTGGCCCGGTCTTTTCCCTCCATCATGGGCCTGTCCAGCTTGTGAAGCGGGTAAACAGGGATATCCTGAACTGGGATACCTGCTTAGCCTTTGCAGATCCCGGGCCAGGAGCTTGCCAGCCACCAACATCCCATTTCCCAGTATCATTTCTTACTTTCCTACATGGTGGCCCAGGACAAAGCAGAATTTGAGTCTGATGTTTGAGATGACTTACCTTACTGCAGGCTTCTGAGCAATCTGAGCAAACTGAAAATGGACCATGTAAAATGTTGCTCTTAGCACATATTATTTACAGACAGTCTGACAAGATGAATCCAAAGTATAAATCAAACTATGGAGCACAAATCTCTTTAGTTGCCATGTTAGTAAATCAGCTCACCTAAATAATCTTGAGCTTTCAAGAATGATGCAGCCTTCTGGATTGAAAATTCAGCTCCTGCTTGCGCAGTGAACTTGATCTGCTGACATTTCAAAGGATTGAGATCCTATTTGTGATGGTTCAGTTTATACTCAACTATAAACTATTTTGAGCAGCACTGCGCTGAATGCAAACAGTTGATGTTCAGGTCTGTCTCCTCTGACTAAGTAGAGTAGGTTAGGGAAACTGCGTAATTTGTGCATGTTTTCCAAAAGAAAATAACAAGCAAACACAGGAATGTAGGGAAACTAAACACAGCATATGAAAAGAATGTTTCAGGGAACTGCTTTTTGTTTGTTTTAACTTTTTTATTTGGAAGAGAAATCTGATGTTTTCAATCCATACCTCCAAGCTTACTCCCAGAATGAAAAGCCTGTATTAGAGAGATGTGATTTCTGCTTTTCACTGAAGGTCTGGTATTGTTTTGTAATAAATTGTGTTCTATACAGTTTCAATTACTAACCCACTCAGATCTGACAGCCCTTAATTATCCGAGACATGATCTACTAAAATCTACATCTGGAAACCATGTCACTTTTTGCTTTTGGCATTGGAAAATCTGACTTAACGTTAAACACATACACTTAAATGCAAAGCTTTGGGAGAAATTAGTACATCTGAATACTCCTTTTACAGATTAATTGTTAAAATAAATTGCACATGCCTTTTATTTAATAGTTACAATGTTTCATCACACTTCCCTGTGCTTTATTCTCCATATATCTACTGGTTTGATTTTGCATCTCCCATAGATCTGACGCTTGTTCTTATGTGATCTTTTCAGCACAGTGATAATGGAGAGATACTCTCCAGGATTCAGAGCCTGGATGTTTTATCACTTCTGTATAAGCAGACTGGAGTTCCTGATAGATTTGTGTGTTTTCTGAAGCTTGTCAAAATGCTTATTCCTCAAGTAGTCTCAGGGAAAGAAAAACAAAGGGTTTCTGTTACTGTACTTTTTGCATATGGCCAGGGATGTTGCGGAACTAGTACCCTTTAGGTTTAGTGATTAAAGATTTGAATTCAGCAAATCTAAGCTACCAACTGAGCCAAAAATTAATAGATTATCTCATCAATATATGTAAATATCTCAAAGGAAAACTTCAAGAAGGTGGTGCCAGACTCTTTTCAGGGGTACCCAATGACAGAACAAGGAGTAATGACTGTAAACTAAAACACAAGAAGTTTCACCTCATCATGAGAAAGAACTTCTTTACATTAAGGGTGGCTGAGCACTGGAACAAGCTGCCCAGGGGAAGTCATGGAGTCTCGCCTTTTGAAGGCATTCAAAACCCACCTGCTCTAGGTGACGCTGCCTTGGCAGGGAGGTGGGAGTAGATGATTTCCAGAGGTCCCTTCCAATCCTAATGATTCAGTGATTCTGTGATTTGAGGGTTACTGGTAAATTTTCTACAGAAAAAAATAATTATTTTTTCAAATAAACTCTGAGAAAAGCAAGATGTCAGCCTAAATTGAGTAGTGTTCATAGCACATAGAATAAAATTTTCCAGTCTGTTTGCATTCTGAGAATTAATTTTTTCATAATAAGAAGCTAGACTATATTCCTGGCGTATTCACCAATGGCATGGTTGGCAAAATTGGCAGCTGCAGAAGGTGCCTTCAGATCGAATTTGTTTTTTCCCCATGTTTAAGCTGATAAAGAACTCCATTAATTTCAGAAAATATTCAGCTTAAGGAGACTAACATTTTTTAACAGCTTCTTAGATGATGATGATAATGATAATGATAACAACAACAACAACAATAATAATAATAAAAACAATAATAATAACAATAATAATAGTAATAATAATCTGTTGCCTTGTTATGGACACGTCAGTATTTGTCATCCTTAGACCATTTACTGGCAAGGAGAAGTTCAAACCCAAGAGGGCAATAGTATATGGCAGTACAGACACTCTTTCAGTGAGGAGAACAGCTATCACACAGAGGAAAACACTCAGAGCCTGCCATTGGGTGCTTTGTCCAACCTGTTGAAACCCAGTGGGCTTTACTGCTGAAGTCCTTGTAATGCTGCCTAGAAAATACTGCAGAAGAGAGAAAGGACTAGGCTCTGTGTGTGATGTAATTACAACAGACAGCTTTTGTCTTGCTCACCAAATTCTTACAGAATCTCGTAAAAGCCTTTAAATATTTAAATAGGAGCAGCAGTATTTGAAACACAGAAGCTGTTTTTTCTCAGAGACCTATTTACAGCAACAAGGTGTTTCTGAGGGTAAACCTATACAGTCTCTTCCTTCATTATGAACAGGGTGAAGGATATGTTGATAGTGGTAGGAACATTAGTATTAAAAAAGTGAACATTCACAGAGTCTTTCTAGCTCCACAAAAAATCTGTTATGAAACAGTGATTCATTTCACTCCAACACTTAAAATGTGCAGGCAGTGCTCTTCAACCTGCCTTAAATCCTGGATGTCAGTGTTGTGGTAGTAGGATGTAGCTCTACACCACCCTGTTTCTGACCATTCTGGGGTCCCCTAGAACAGATTACAGAAGCCAGTTAATACCTCCTTGCAGTGCTGCAGAGATTTTGGATGGTGTTAACTCTTACAGAGCTACCAGAGGAAGTAGTTATAATTCAAAGAAGCCCTTGGGATACACGTTGTCCTGGCTTTTCTCTGCATCTCTGGCAGTCCTCAAAAGATGGAAGAAGCAAACATAGTTTAAAAATGGCATTATTTCCACCCACATGTATTTTTACTTTATTTTTAAAGTTCTGCATCAGGCAGAAAAATTCATGTAGGTGCTTTTCAATCTACCAAGTTCCAAGTAAAGCACTGCTTACTGCTCAGTGGTCTGCCAAAATGATCTTTTTCTTCTTTGGGTTTATACATCTGGTTTTAAACATCATGGAAACCCACCAAGGTTAGAGCAGTCACACAGCAGGGCAGAATCAAGCCACAAAGTTTTGTGCATCAGTCAAAGCAACTGTATTAGAAAGTGTCAGTTTCTATTGTTGGTGACTGAAAGTAAGCAGATTAGTATGTTATTTGTAGTGTTCAAATTCTATTTTGCATGAATTCATACAGGGAGATTTGCTAGTAGCAAACAAAAAAGTCAGAAGTCAGCCCAACAAAAATGTGATTTAACTAAAAGACAAATGAAATATCTTAAAAAAAAAAAGAAAAAAGAAGTTTGTGTCTCTCCTTATTTTCCCTCAGAACATTCTTAGTTCATATATTCAAATTTGTCCTCATAGATGCATTTTAAGCAAAAGCTGTGATATTAATATAAAACCATGTGTTGGCAGGAACTAGATTTTAAGGTAAAATCTTACATATTGCAATGTAAGTGCCAAAAAAATGGCATCAGTGCATCAGAGACAATATCTGACCTTAGATCCAATATGCAAAGCACATTCGCTTTGTATCAGTCAAGCACAAGTTTGATGGTATTCATGTTACCCAGCAAAGGGACAAACCAGGGCTCTGTCATGTTTCATAGCAGTTACTACATTTTAGTGAGGCCTCCAGATTAAAAATATCCAAGTGTCCCCAATTAACAGTGACAGTGTTATCTTCTATTGTTGAGTATACTTGTTTATATGAAGGACATGCGTTCAAGTAAGATTTGGCACTTCCACAGACTTTCTTGCCCTCTTCTGAATCTTGGAAAGATGCTGATATTGAATCAGTGACATGGCTATTGTTTCCATAACACCAATTGGATGTTATCATTATGGATTTGTGACTTCATTACAGCCACCAGCTGAAAGCAGGGCTGGTCCATGAGGACCTTTATTAAAGGCCAGATTTCTGAAATAACAGCAGCCAAACAGTTGAGGGTAAAGCCCCTGAACTTTCTTTGGACCTAACACCTCTATTCTTTTGAGACATTTTGTGGTGGGATTAAATTATTTACTTATTAAAGAAACAAAATATTTCATTCATATTTTGTTAATCAAGAGATAGAAAATCAGCTAATGATTTCACTGGAAAACATTTGTTAACCCTTTTTGTAAAGAATTGTGTGTTAAGATCCTAAAACAGGGGAGGTGAGGTTAATTTCTCTCTAGTCCCTATCTAGCATCAATGAAGATATTGAAAATGTCTGCAAATTGTTTCTCTTCTAATTTATTCTGAGATCCTATTTTGTCAAGTCCTTAAACTATCTGAAGTTTTTTTGACTGATCTAATTCCTTTCTGATTCTTCCGGTACCTTCCTGACTTGTTAGTTATTTTTCTCCTTCCCTGTTTGCATGCAGTAAAATTATTGCTGCTTCCTCCAATCTCCCTGGTGAGTATAGATGTAAGGAAGTAATTGAGATTCCTGGTTCTGAATGTTCGCCCTGTCTTTCAAAGCCTACAGTGTTCCCTCAGAAAGATTACTGCTTTATATGGCTGCTAAAGCTTTTATTTGTCTTCACAGCTTGTGCAAGCCTGGTTTCATATCCAGCAGCGGTTTTCTAAGGCTGCATCTCGTGTTCCCTGATTGACACAAGGTTAGTGTTTAATCTACAAGGTTATTGTCTTCATATGCACTTATTTTCTTTATCAATCCCTGCATTTCCCTGATCACCTGTGTTTGTTGTTTACTACTCATAGTAAAAGTTTATTCCTTAATTTGCTTTTGTTGCACTATGCTCTTGTAAAGGTGCTTCTGAGGGCTCAACTCTCCTTTTCTCTGCCTTATTCCTCTTTTCTCTGGCAGTGGACTCTTACCAGTGCAAACTTTTCTACTTTTCTGCCAGATTTTAATGGTTGAACTGGACACTGGCTTTTTATTTTGGAGATTCTCCTTTTCTTTGTTTCTGGCAAGCACAGGCTGACATGTGAAATCCTTACAAAGTTAGGTAAGTGTTCAATTCCCCTGGTACCTAATCTGTAAAATATGATTCCGATTCTCTATTGCTTTTAGCTGTGCATCCATATTGAATTAAGTGGTTTCTGCAGGCAGAAATGAACAAAATATGGTGACGATTAAATAGAGACAGTGGAGTGCTGTTTCCCATCCTCCTGCCAGGAGGTCTTTCCTCTCAGCCAATGACGCTTCATGCTCAAAAGTGCCAGAGGCTTTGCAACGTCCAGAAAACATCTGGGGTAAAAGACACCACGTTGTGTGGACAGGACTTGCCCTGTATGGGTTGCTACAGTTCAGTTTGAAAGATATGAGATGATCTACAGGGTACCCTGGCTGCTTCACATGAGGAAGAACCATGGCTTGATTGCGAGTATATAGCCCCTGGGTTGGGTTTTGTGTGAGTTGTTGGGGCTCATGGGCTGCATCCTCTGCTGGCCCAGGCAGGTATCATCTGGTATCTTCACACTCTTTGGAAGATGCTCTTCCATACTCACTCACCACTGTATCAAGGGCAACATAAGGCTTTGCACAAGCTCATGTGGCATGAAGATAACACTAAACTCCCTCTGAGAGTTTAAAGAAGGATGATCCTGGAGAATGAGAGAAGAAAAAAAGTAGTTTCAATTTTGCACTGATCATTTTTGTAACATCTTAGATTTTAATAGCCAGCCCCTAGGAGCACATGGCCACAGTGCTGAGATGGCGAACAGAGACAAGGCCTCTGCATGTCTCAGTATAGGATTTTCAACAGACAACGTGGATGAGGAATGCTTATACCACCTAATACCAAATACTGAAGCGAGCAGGTTGACAAAAAACACTTTTTTCATCTGACACATCTGAAAAGCTAAAAAGAAGGACTGAAAAGCCATCTTGTGCTTAGGATAAGACACTGGGATCAGTCTTTTCCTTCAAAAGCTGAACATACAGGTCATAATTTCTGTAATAGTGTAGAGGTTAGAACTGTCAATAAAAGTATGCAGCAGAGGGTGAAGGAGGAGGGGTGGCCCTCTGGGAAGCTCCCTAATCACTGGACAAGAGGCTATTTGAGCTGGAGTAGCTGAACTGCTGAAAATTTCTGGCTAGCTGAAGGGAATTCAAGTCTCAGGGGCTGGCAGTAACAGGAGAGGAAGCAGACAGGGTGGCATAGCAGGCAGACCACTAAGGTGGCAAAGGTGTTAGTCCTGCCTGTCCTCAGTGAACTATTTCTAAGTTTTATATGAAAGAATTTCTGAAACAAACACAGGGTATCCTTTCCCAAAAGCTAATTCTTAACAGCAAAGTCGTAAAGGGATTTTTTTTCTACTTTCAATTTTACACCTTTCCTCATGCACTAGTTAGGTGGCATAAATTTAGCTGCCTGGGAACCCAAATTCTTCCTGGGGTGGAGGGGGAAAGCCATAGGAAAACAAGATCACCACCTGTGCATCTACTGGATTTCATTCTTCATGTTCACACATAAAGAAAGCTATTGCACAAGAACAGTGAAAGACAATTGCATACTTATGACTGGTTTAGATGTTAAAGAACCCTTTATCACAATTTATTAAAAAAAAAATTTAGGCAATATTCGTAATACCTTAAAAAAATGACAGGAAAAAAATCAACAATAATAAATTGTACCTCAAGAGACCCTCTAATCTTAAATCCTCTCTCATTAATGGTTTCTTAATTGTAAGCTACACACTAAGTCTAAGCCCCTTGACTCTGTAGAAATAGGGGAGCTTTTGTTGTGTGGGTCAGAATAGGCTTCAGAAGGCCATTTTGTTTCTCTTGGTTGGCCCCACCACTGCAAGGTTGTCTCCTCAGCTGAGAAGAAAAACATTCCCCAAAGAAGCAAGAGTGGCGGGCCCACAGAGCCTTTATTGGGGTGTACAGCAAATGTCCACATCCACTCCTTTTGTGATGGCTCATTTCCAAAACTGTGCCAAGGATCCACATTTTGCTGGAGAGAGTGTTTAAAATGCCAACTCCAGTCTGTAGCTGTAGGCATAAGCAAGCAATACACTTTGTGTGAATAATCCAACCTAGCAACTGGAATGTTTTTTAAATTAGATGGACTCAGTGTTTAGCTTCTGGGGTATTCATTTTTGATTTACTCAGAATTCACAAATTGATCTGTGAACAGCCATTGCTTTCACAGAGGGATTTGATTTGTGGAATTATGAGCTAGATTCATCATACTGATGACAGATAGATTTTCATACTTTGGATTTTATTAATGGCATGTTCTTTGCTTGTTAACATTCAAAGGAGATCAATCACAAGGTGTTCTGCTGCTATTGAGTTTCTCTGGAAAAAAGGACACCATCTGTGGAGACAGGAGTACAGGTCAATGTGTACCAGTCTCGAAGAAATACAATACCTCTACTAGCAGGAAATAGTTGGAAATGGGTCCAAATTTCAGCCATTTCAAGAACATCACTGATCTCTTGGAAAAGTCTATGTAGAGTGAAATGCATTACTCTCAATGCTTTTTTGTTCACAATGCCTTGATTATCCCCCACCCCCAGCCAAGAGAAAAAATGTAAAATTTGTGCAAAGCTGTGCAGGGGGGTGACCAGTCCTGTGCTCAGATTACTAACCCCTGGTGCTTTCTCCAATTATAGACTTATGCAAGTGAACTCTCCAGTCTTAAAGGTCTAGTATCCTATTTATTCTCTGGAAAAATCAGCTGCCACTTCTTCAGGCATGCATCATTTAACTCATTGAACCTATGCCACACTAATCAGTACTATATGGGGACATCATATTTTCTCTAAGTAAACCTTTTATTCAGCCCACTACATGCCTCTTTCTTTCCAGTGTTTTTGGAATTTGATACTGTGGTTTAAAAAGTTACATTGTCTATTAAAATAGGTGATTGAATGAACTGTATGGAGCTCTGTCCAGATACAGATGAGCAATGAACACGGAAGTTCCACAGGGCTGTTTAGTGTAGGATCCCTGAAATAACCACCCAATGTTTCTCATCTCTATCCACTTTGGATGAAACTTCCTACTATGAGAGCCAAAGCTCTACTTCTCTTACCCAGCCAGACCTGTTCTTGGGAGCTTGCACAAAGGTGAAATGGTTAGTTTGTTGTTTGCAAACACTTCAGAGAATGGAACCAGTTTATTAGCTTCAGCCTCCAGCCAATTCACAAGAATGTAGAAGGCAGTGGACACTGGGACTATACCTTAACCAATGCAGGAGGCTGATTAATACATTGCCCTGGCTTTAATGTTAGCACGTTTCTTAGCAACAGAAATGCCTCAGATGATCATATCACTTATTTGGGAAGACTGGAATATTTATCTGTCCAAAGGACATTGAAAATATACTACAATTTCTTTGGGGGGTGGGGTGGGGGATAAGATGGAAAAAAATAAGATGTACTGAAGTTTGGTCTAGTTTCTCTGCACAGTGTTCTCTTAACTAAGCCAACGATTGCCCTTTTGGCCTTTTTTCCCATCGAATCTTTTGCTCCTATTGAGACCGATGTTTTTTCTTTGCTCATTGGTTCCCATTGAGCCAACACTTTTCTGTCACATTACTTGGGAATTGCACACATAATTTTGAAGGCAAAGACGGCAAAAACGAATAGCCTGGCACACACAGAAAGTGGAAATTTGTAATAGGTATGTTGTGCTTGCCAAGCAAAGAAACAGATTTTATTCCTTACAAGCTCAAAATTTGTACTGAAATAAATGTTATTGCACATTATATACTTTACAGGGAGACTAGAACTACATCAGCAAGTGCTGTGAGAAAAATAGGGGAATCTTTTTTTTCAGAGACAGTAGGCTGTCAATTTGAAAACATTAGTTATGGAAAAGAGGAGCGCATTGGGCTCCATTTGAGAGTCACCTTTGCTGGAATGAGGAAACTTGAGCTCCTTGAGCGAGGACCCTGAAAAGCTGGCTTGATGGGATTTAGCCTTGGAGACATGTGCAAAGGAGTGTTTGACTTTGTGAGCCTGACCAACTATCAGTTGACTACCCAGGCAAATAGAAATTTGAAATATTATCAAATTTAGACACGGTATATTTGGTGGGTTTCTTTCCTACGTTGGAAAATGCAAGTCAGGTTTTCTAATGGTAAATTCCTGATCATTTTACAAAGGCTGTGAAACAACATGAAGAACGTAAAATATAGGTAATTATTTTTTAAAGGCATAATTGAAAACAGTAGGACAGTGTTCTCTAAACCATCCACTGCAGATGCAACCCTCCTCCTTTCCAAATCTGATGTAAGAATTCTGTTTACCTCGGCAGGATTGGACATAGACCCTTGCTGGCTGTTTTTAAAATCTTAGCCTGGGAGTCTCTATTTCCTTTTCTCTACAGGAAAGAAAACATAAAGATGCAACAAAAAGCCAGTCACGCTTTCTATAGAAAACACAATTTTTCACAGATACAGAATAACTGTAAATAATGCACCTTTCAAGGGTCAGGGGTTAAACTTAAGAGTGCTGCAAAATTTCAGGCTCAGTGAACTTCCCTAAACTACTATTTATCAGTTGGCATCCCTAATTTTTCCCACCTTTTTTTTTTTGTGTGTGTTAAACAATACCTTTACTGATCATATTTCTTTTTAGAGATGTGCATTTTTATAAATGTATGCACCTGATTTAACACATGCTTTCAATAGAGGGTGAGATGGGTTTTAGTCTTATCTACTACTATTGACACAAAATAAATTTACCCTAGCAATGGCTTCCTTTAACTAGAATCATGTGACTACAGTCTCAGGAGTGCATGAGGTGGCAGTGAAAATGCAGACCATAACTATTCAATTTTCAATCTGTCTTCCAAGCTCACATCAGCCTTTGCAATCTATAGTTCTGTGGCTGTATTACAAGACTGGGGATGTACTGAACATGACATTTACCTTACCTCATAAGTTCACGTTTGGCTTTTAGCCAAATGATACTGTAAGTGGAAAATGCTCAATTAGAGGAATGTACATCTTAATAAACTGCCTGCTGCACAACACCACTTGTAAAAATTGTATTGTAAGTACTTGTTTAAAAATACAGTTTCACATGTAGCAACTTTAAAGATGGTCTATTTGCCCTGTAGTGAGGAAGGGCTGGGTTATTACAGGCACTTGCTTTCTTGAGAATTAGCTACAATTGCAAAGCACACACGTAGACAGTCTGAGGATGAGATGAACTCTCTGCAGTTTTCCGGGTTAGCACTTGCCCTCTCTGTTGATGCAGATCAGGCAAAGGGCACACAAGGCTGTGGCATATTCATTGTTTCCAGTCCCAAGACATAAAGAGGAGGGGGAAAGTCTCGTGGTGCTCCCAACCTCTTACACGTTCCTGAGCACTTGCTAAAATCTGCAGGGGAGGATTGCGTCACCCACCTCTCTGTAAATAGCCAGGCCTCTGTCAGTGTAGTCTACAGGCACAGTGGGGTAAACAAATGCTTTATCCTTTTATCAAGTGTCCTCTAAGTTCAAATTACGTCAGCACGTGATTCATTCAAAAGCAGACAGAGGAGAGAAAGCCGGTAATAGAAATCCATCCCTCCTCCTCTGCTAAGGCATAGTGACCTTTACGAACATCATGTTTTACTACCTTTGTTATGTGGGAGAAAGCTGGAATCTTCTTTTGTATAATATTTTGAAAGACAAAATTCATCTTAAAGGAAGATAAAGTATAAGCAGCAACCTCTAGACATTACAGATCACAGGTCAGCTGTCTTCTTCCTCCCTAGCAGAGATCATGAGGACTGTTTTCATTTCTTGAATAGATGCTGCAATCTTATTTGTCCATTTCAAAGGGTTTAATTCTTCCACTGCTATCTTCAACCATCTGCACAAAGTTTTTCAGTACAGCACAGGAACTGCCTTGCCTGTTCCTGATCTCAGTGATCCCTATCTAGAGCGAAGGGAAGGGCTGATTCTCCTAGAAGTAAGAGGAGGAAGAAGAGTGAGGAACAGAAAGGACATTGAAATTTTCAAGTCACACTACCAGTGGCTCTTTCAGTGTTTCTGGGGTTTCCCAACTCTAGAAGTAGTTGGGTCACAGCAGAGCCTGCGTGAGGGCTGCCAGGGCAACATATTGCTGGTTTGCAATATCCAAAAATCTGCGTGTCTTTCATATTTAAGTGCTATTCTCCTGCCTGTGTTTTTTCAGCAAAAAAATATACTTTGTGGGCATTTGAATAGTTTCCTCTTTCAGCAGACTGAGTGGTTCATATGTTTATTAGGATCTCTCTGAGATCCATTAAATGCTTTACATGTTTGCTTGTATACACTTCTGAGTACATTTTAATTCCGAATTCTACCACTATACTGACAAATTTCCACTTGAAACCTGAAGGGGTCTTGGACCTAGAAGAGTTCATAGAATCTGCAACTAAGATGTAGAATCCTCTTATTTTCAGTGTTTATTGGGTTTCCATGGCAAGATTTTTGTAGCGGGGCGGCTATAGGTGTGAGTTCTGAGAGGAGCTGCCAGCAGCTTTCCCTGTGTCCGACAGACGTCCTTATCCAGATCCATGAACCCTTTGTTACATTTCTTTCCCCCGTCTAGTTGAAGAGGGAGAATAAAAGAGAGGGTTTGGTGGGCACCTGATATCCAGCCAGAACCACACCCTTCTAAAAGTGACAAGTCGAGATTAAACTTAATTGTTCAACTTTATCCAGCCTCACCTTCTCATCTCTTGATTGTATACCTTGATCTGACTGCCCAGATCTGCAGTCTTCCTGCCAATCCATTTTATCTGGGGACAGAAGAATCCATAGCAGCAATGGATTAACAGTGCTTTTATCTTGTACTGTTACAACCGACAGCAAAGCCTCCCTTTAGCGTTGCCAAACTTCTGCAGACCTGAGCAGAAAATGCAGGCACACATGGGAATATGTAGGTATAACATTAAGTGTCTGAATTGTAGATTATTCAAATAATTAACTCAGCTAGCTACTTGGTGATCTACCTTGAATGAATAAATCTCTGGAGATGCATGCATAATCAGATTTAAAATGACAGGTATGCCTAATTACAATAATCGCGAGGGGAGCGTCTTATCACAGACTTTTGTGGACTATTAAATGACTAGTTTGAGTAATAAACTAGTTAATCAGCAGAAGAAAGCTTTGGTGAAGTTATGTAAATAACACTACTTTGGAAATATTTTCTGGTTTGAAGCCTATGGCTTTGTAATCGGTAGCTTCTGAGGGTATTGATAAGATTCACTCTGTGTAGTATCAAAGGAAATCTAGAGCAAGAAGGCAGAAGGGTGTTCCCCATGTATTCATGGGCCACTGATTTCAGTGCTATTCCCAGTTTTCTGATACCTGATTGCTCTGAACACCTGTACAAGCAAGTATTTGCTTATAAAGCTGTTTTCCAAAATCTTCTGCAGAGTGCCTTGCTGAAACCCATTTCTGTGATCTGGTTGTCCAGCTCCAATGGGTACTCCAGAAAATCTGAATCGTATCAGACAATGAAAGCATAGGAAACACATGCCAGCAGATGAGGAGCACAACATAAGTATCAATTCATTACAGAAAAAAACTATATGCGAAAGAGATGCATTTGCATCAGGCACATCAGTACTTTCCAAGGCATTGCTTCCTATACAAGATCTTGACACTCTCATTAAACCACAAATTAAGACTATTTCCTGAAAGACCAGAGAAGAGATGCTGCATCTTTAGAATGACTGAACACTATATCTTTTATGTTGTCTAGCATATCTTCCCTTTTTCCATATGCAGTTTATGTGGTAAGATTTAATAAGCTCAGTACATGTTAGTTCTCAAATTTAAAAAATAGAAATAAATATAGTCTGGAATGTAACAGAGCATGTAAGGGATTTTGTACTTTTAACCATGTGACCCTTGATAATTACATTGTGGTTCATAAATTGACTGGTTTTTTTGCTATATGGATTGTCAACATCTGCAAAAGTACTAAATTTGAAATTAGAATATTTCAATTAATATATCCTCCATTGCTTTTAATTATTTTTTTTCTTTTTATAGAGTCTTTAAATGAATTTATTTAAAGATTATTTTAATGTGTTTCATTAAGCTCTCAAAATAACTCCATCTGATTTTTTCCTATTTGGAACAAAAAAAAAGGTATTTCCTACATCAGAGGTACAATGATGGCTCAAACTGCATTCTCCTACATAGTAAAAAAATAGCATGCAGAACTAGTCTGAAATGAGGTAAATAATGTAGATCTTGAAGGTCAACAGCATGCCCGTGGGAGAGAAAAATATATGCAAGAAGTACCGTTCAAGGCATTTCCATCTATGTATGTTCTGGAAGATCTGGTTACGGATGTTATTCTCCAGTGAATTTGCAGAACAGGGAGGGAGCAGCAATGAGTTGTGCCTCCCCAGATGACTCTAATTAATAACTCAGTTGTGACTGCAGAAGCAACTCCAAGAGGTGGGCAGAGAGTGAAAAATGTAGACTTATGAGAATGCAGCCACTGCAGCCAGCCGTGGACTGTGATATCAGCTGGGAGGAAGCCGGGGGAGGAAAGGGACAGAGAGGGAATCAGTGCAATGAATGTCTTCAGCCTGCCTGCCTGTGCAAGAGAATACTGCTAAGTAAAAATCACTTTCCCTATAAAAAAGCTGGTAGTGAATAAGCTTGGCTGTGGGATTGATCAGGTTTTTTTTTTTTCTTTCATCAAAGGAGTTGCTGTGTTTTAATCCTGCCTGCAAACATCTTAAAATTATTAACATTAGCATTAGCATATTTGACTGTCTTGTGACTTGAGAGCTTTTGAAACTCTGTTATATCCTGGTTGCAACATGAAGACAGTGGAAATGAATGAAAAAAGAAAAACAGAGAGCAATAAAATGCGGTGATGGTGGCAGTGATGAAATAAAAAAGAAAGCGTTGGTTTGGGCAGATAGAAAACAAACTTTTATTAAACCAAAAATCCATTGGGAAAGAGTGAAGTGTATTTGCAACATGTTGGCAAGCCTTAAAGTAAATGACTTCTCTTAGGGCTTCAGATTGTTGATTTTTTTCCCCATTTTGAATTATGAACAGCACTCCCAAATAAAAAGTGGAAAACTCCACTTTAGAAAACATTGAAATGCTTTGATGTTCCAGCCTACAATTTTTTACTCAAAACATTTTGTCAACTTCAGCCCAAAAATTCATGAAATCACATTTTTGAGCTTATTATCTTCTGAAAAGAATTTCCCCAGCTGTATTTTCAGACTTTGGTGATGAAGAATACATCTACATCCTTCAAGCCTCAAAGTATGTTTGCTGAATTGATATCTTGAACATTATTAATGCATTGCACTAGCAGCAAGTTTGAGGCATCCTCTACACCGCTGTAATCCAGAAAACATTTCTGGTTTTATCAGTTTCTAGGGATAGCAGTTCTGGAAGAGGCCCATATGGAATTGGTTTTCATCCACCTCTGTTTCATTTTCCAGTGGAGATATGGGCCACTGTTACATGATTTTAGTTTACTGAAAACCAGCCTATTTTAAATGGCCTTCTGCAAGGCCTACAAATAGACCACAGATTCCCCAGTGGCTGCAGTGCAGAGGACCACTGTGCTAAGCAGGACAAGAAGCCTGTGCTCCACTTTGACCAGATGGGCTAAGTTGCAGTTATATTTAAGTACAACATGTAGGAACTATTGTAACGGAGATATAATCTGTCTCTTCTAATGTATATTATACCAACTTTAGGATAAAGAAAGAAAATCAGTATTTACTTTCCCAACTTCACTATGCATGGTGAGTGTGACCATTTCATTACCAGCCGTACAGACTGCTGAAGTAGCAGCAAACACACAGACACCTTGATGGACAAGACTGTTGAAACCTGACCCCTTTCCTGTAGTTGACTGGAGTAGATTCAGGTAGAACTAGATAAAGCACTGCAAAGAATCCCACCTTCCGTGTTCCATCATTGAAACAAGAGCAGGGTATCTCCATTCTGCACAGCTTTCTGGGATTTTGATAAATGTAGCGGGTGCCAACACATTATACTTCTGAACAGTTGCTGTGCTGTGCTTTTTAAAAAAAAAAAAAACAAAACAGAATGCTCTTTGCTTACCTTCACCTTTGTTCTCAAAGATAATATCAGAGCTAATTTTTTCAAAACCTATTCTTTCCCTTTAATTATAATAGAAAAATGTCTTTATTTGTAAATTGTTGGAATGGATGAAATTATACACACTTGATTTCTGCTAATACTTTATACCTGTATTTTATCTGCTAATTACAGCAAATAGAAAATCTAGACAAGCATGAATACAATACGATAATTTCTTTTAACAGTAACTAATTAAACCATAAAACAAGACATGTGCTATTTAAGGGATAATGTTCATTCACTTGAACACATCAAGCAATAAGCTGTGTTTGTAGTTGATTAAATGTCAGAGTGAATCTGAAACATCTAATAATTGCAAAAATAATTTCCTGCAAGTCTACTAATAAGATGAAAAGATTCAGTTCCACATTTTGTGATTTACAGATGGAAAGACACTGGATTTACAAGGAGAAGGAAAATTTTGATTCATAGCCAATAGTCTTTTGATGACCTTTGTGGATGAGGACAAGCATCAGTTGAGCAAGTGATGTTGTACCCACCTGTAACAGTGTTTTCATCTTCCTGTACTGTGCAAGTGCTTTCAGAAGGCAAAAGCCATAATGATTTCAGCATGGATGGCTTTTGTTTTGAGAAATGAGAGCTTACATTAAACACTCCTGTCAGTTACTGAAGTAAGGGCATGAAGCACATTGTGACAGCACATGGACAGGCCAAGCTAATAGCTCCCTGTGTCTTGAATTTCTTTTCATGGTTATAATCTGATAAATTAAGCTTTGAGTTTTTCCCTGTCTCAGTCTCTAGTGCTCTTGAGAAGGTTCACCAACAAAGAGATAAATTTTGGTCCCAAGATAAGAAAGAAAATCCTTATTGCATGTGGCATTTACAAAGCATTACAGGCTTGTAGGATATGCATTCTTAAGTACAGTTATTTATTTTCAAAGGCCATGCGTGGAAATAAGACATTTCATTTACTGTTCTTTTGTAGAGCTATAAACAGCACTTCTCAGTTATTTATTATAAACCATCGCTGTCCTTCCTTAAGTCACAGATCTCAAGTTTCAGTGTATAAATATTAATGGCAGCATTCTGTTTGGTGTAATGTGTAAGCTGTTTGATCACACAGGCCCATATTTTTTGGAACCAACCTTATTTGCTCACACTTGAGATTCTGCACCCTGCTGCGTTGCTGATAAGTGTCAGACTTCTTTTAGAGAGTATGTTATGCACTCTCTGGCTCATGATTGGCTGCAATCCTTCTCCCTGTCATCATGCAACTCTGTAAAGTGTCTTGAAATGGGAGAAATCTGGCTAACAACATCTCAATGCCATATAATTATCAGACAGTAACTACCCACGCTGATTACCACTCAAATTAAAGAGGGAGTTTAAAGATGAGTTTGTGTGTTTATGTGTGGGTGGAGCTGGTGGCTCATCTCTGCCCAGACTCTTCAACAGTATGAAGCGCAGGTACTGTATTTCCTCTAGCTAGAATGCTAACCGAGAATTCCTAGCTAGAGAATGGAAAAAGAAAATGGGCCTCAATCCAACCTGCTTTAAGAGGAAGGAAAAAAATATATGTTTTTCCTAACTTGGCTTTGGTTCTTGTTTAAACATAGAGGGAAGCTATAGCTGCTGGAGGCTCTATACTGAAAGTTATTGCATTTGTGCAAGTTGCTCTGTGTCCCTTCTGTTGTCTCTTGGCCAAGCGGTGGTTCATTTCTGGGCTTGTAGCAGTTCAGTATACATTACTAGGGGGGAAGCCAGGCCCCAGAACCCAGCCTGGTGCTTTTTGCTCACATAATGAGTGGATGCTCTGAGTACAGACTGAAGGAAAGAAATGGGAGCTACAGTCAGAGAGTCAGGAAGGAAAAACAACAGCCAAGTCACCATTTAGCACTTTAAGGATTTCCAGCTGCTCAGAGAGTTACTTTGCAGAGGAAACATCAAAGAGCGTTGACTGTCTTTGTAGCTGAACTCCTCACAGGTATGGATGACTATATTTTTAAGTTGTCCCTCTAATATAGGGCACAGATTTTTTGCTGAGACTTCTACTGATGTTTTACCAAGCTGTTGCATCTATCAAGGCAAATCAGAATATTGCCCACAATGGCATTAATCTTACACCTGGGATAGAACCTGTATTTGTGCTGGATACTTCCAATCAAAGTATTTGTAACAAGGGGATCTGTGGGCAGATGCAGAATATAAAAGCCACCACTGTGCATCGGTCCATTTACAAGAGAGTTATTTCATAGTTTCTACTATTACCAAGAGTATCCAAGCTTCATTCCAAAGCATACCTGTAGTAGGCATATCCATTTCCAGGCCTCAGAGATAAAAGAATAAAAGTTTGTGACATCCTTAAAAAGAAGTTAGAGGACAATAATCCATACCTACAAATACTGCACTTCAGTGTGAGTACTTTCCAACAGTACTCTCTGAAGCCTAGAGGACTGATGATGACACGATACCACATCTGATGAACTTGGATGCTTTCTTGAGCAGGCAGGGGCATTTGTGGATGTTACCCTGTTAAAATCAATCTTTTTTAATGAATGTTGTGGTCATGGACAAATATAACAGATGTTGAAAGGCTAAGGGAAAATCACGGTAAATGCCAAAGAGAATTGGTCATTGCTGGGCAGAGGGCAAAAAACACCCCCCCCCAAAACAAAAAGAAAAAAAAAAAGAAAAGTTATGTGATGGATCAAGATGACTCTTTGTATTATCACAATAATAATGGTTGTTTTAGTCTGAAAGATGAGACTGGGGACTCAATAGGCCCAAGTTACCTTAACATAGTTGAAACAGGGATGCAGTACGTGTTACTGTTCTAGTGTTTTCTGGATCAATACTAAAGAAATCCAACTGATACTGTGCAATGAAATATCATGTTGGCAAAACTGAAACAGGACCATTTTTATTGCCATTACATGAGGGTGTTTGCATGTTAAGATGGTTAAAGTCATCACACCTCATTCCAAGGTGTATGAAGATTGTGACACAGGTCAGGTTTCTCAGCTGACTTCAGGGGACATTCCCATCTCTTCTAATTAGGTAAGGTCACACTATTTTCCCTTACACAGAAGTCAAAAACCTAGAGTATTGCTTCAATTTATGAATTTATGATTTTTAAATTTATCTTTTTAAAGTCTTCTGCTGGCCTAACTTGGATTATTGCCCTATTAGTTTGGGTTGCTAAAGTGTTACACAAAATAACAGTAGCATTAAGACAGATGTCTGAGGTGCAGAGCCATAAATTTTGAGAGCATTTTATTTGATGAAAGTAAATAGTGTCATTTTCCACTTTATGAACTCCATTTGACATACACTCTGATCTTAAAAAATTTATTGCTTTTGAAAATGGAGAAGATGGGATGCTCAAGTTCTCCATGACCAATAATTTATCAAATCTGTCTCCAATTTTTTCTTCACATACAAAAGCCTGTTCTGCTAATGTCCTCCAGTGTTTAAAGCTAATGGGCTATATTTGGAGTATTCTATTATCTAAGATATGTGACAAATATTAAGCATAAAAGATGTCTACTGAAAGGACAACATGATTTATTATTAATCAAAAGAATAAATCAGTTTTTCCTCTCCTATGACAATTTCTGTCTGTTTAAAATGGTTGTTAATATTGCAGTTATCCCATCTCATTGTTAGTGGAGTTCCAGATGTTTCTCTTGCTGAGGGGTATTAGAGAGTTTTCACCAATTCTACATCTAGCTCCCTGGGCAAGGGACAGATGCTTTCTCTGGTTCAGGGCTCAACACTCCATCTTGATAATAATATTTGGATTAATTGTCAATATTGCATTTTATGAGAATATATTCCTGTTTAAAAAAAAACAACAAAACAACAAAAAACCACAACTTTTTTTCCAGGCAAGACACAGTCTTTTATGCATCAGTGAGCCACCTAGAAGCACAAAGTGGTAGTTGAGTGCAGATCCAGATATGGGACTTAGCAAAAATTCTAGTTCCGATGCTGACAACAGACAGTTGTTCCCACCATGATCTTTAGGAGACAATCCCAGAGAAACACTGCCTCTAATAAGGTGATGTCTCCCAAGCTTTTCAGGAGTGCAAAGAGAGAGGTACTAGATCTTCATCATGATACTATCATAGAATACAGCCCCATCTGCAGTTCTCACAGCCCCATCTGCTAATTTTCTCTTCTTAACATGGTGATAGCATGCAGATTCTCATGTATTCATCATAAGTAGAGGAAGTCTTAATTCCATGAATTCACTTTCCCCCAATGGGAAGAACATGAAGCTAGCTAGTTACAAGGTGGGTCTTTTCTTGCAAATCACACAAAAAAAGTTTTCAGGAGTAAGAATTATGTGGTCCATGTAAATGTGACTGCTGGGAAACACTATTGCAGGCAATGAAAGGTTTCCACCTGGAAAGCCTGTTGTTTCTTGAAAACAAGTTGAAAATGTGACTGTTCAACATCCTGCCTAAGCATCTAGGTAGAGGAAACAAGGCCTGATGAACCTTTTATAGAGGTCAATATGGCAACACCTGTCAGTGAAGAAACTCTGCTATGTGTTGATGATACTTTTGAAAATAAACCAGCAATGTTAGATTGGGAGATGTGAAAATCAGATTCCTTTTGAAATATAACTGTGCTTGGTGCTCCCAGCTGGCTTTTCTCCCTCAGGGGAGAAGCACACCCTCACACTGCAACAACCCCCCACTCCACCCTGGTGTTAGGCTAAAATTCTTGGATAAGAGGAAAGCAGATTTCTTTCCTGTCTTCACTGCATGCAGTCTTTAACACTGGTCAGTTCACAGATCAGTGTTCAAAGGGACACTGCCACATCATCCACCTTCACCATCCAGCTCAAGGAAGTACCTACTTCTTTGACCAACTGAAATTCTCACTTGACTAGCTTTAGATATTTTGATCTAGCTGAAGTCACTGGTGCCATATGGGAATTATAATTCTCATTCTTAAGCGTGGTTTGAAGTATATTTCCATCTGTATTGTTAAATTAAAATAACTTGAGGAAGGGTAGAAAATGAGTGGAAGAAAATAATAAGAACATTGTTTTAAGTATAAAAGCATCTTTTTAAGTCTGATTCCAAGACCTCACTGTGGAGATAAAACACTTTTGGTGTTTTACTGTATATTTGAGGAGGGAATAATGTCTTAGTTCTGGACCTGTAAACATTTGGCTTTGAAATGTTTAGAAGTCTTGCTCCTTGCCACAGCATAATTACACACTGCAGAATAATTCTTTTACAGTCAATTAAGTACACTAAATGTGCATATTTGAGAAACCTGACTTAAGCGTCATCTCTACCATGCTGCACCTCTACCATATCGCAATTCTTCCATCTGAACCAGGGAGCAATTACTTCTCTAATGAAGCTCAGTGGTCCAGCCAACTTTTAAAGCAGTGTTTGAAACTTTTTTCTGTTGTGGAAATTATGCCAGTCACCATAACAGGGCTTGACTCTTGGTTTGTGCTGATTACATAAACCAAAAAGGAAAATTTTCTATAAAGTTCTCTTTTATTATCCTACAGCTCAAGCTGGATGCCTCCAAATAGGGACCTCCAAAAAAGAAATCCCTGGCAATTTATACCCTTGCAACTAAAGTTCCCCACCCTTCACATGAGAGTTTGAACCAACAGTAATACTAGTGTCTGTGGTCTTTCTTCTTTTGTGCTTTCACTAGTGGTTTGTTTCTTTTTTTATCTCTAAGGTTGTGGCTTCTGCTGATGGTTGCATCTTCCTTATCTTCTGGCATCTTAGGTGTTTCTTGACACAACTGTTGACATGTTGAACTGGCTCTGGGGCCTTCTTTTTCCTAACTAGATAAAAGTTCAACAAATCTAGGTGTAAGTTCACAGCTTGCAGCTTAAGGCTCCAGCAAATTTAGCTACTAACACTAAGCAAACTATCCGGTGCAAGTTCTATAGAAGCACTATACCAAACTGAACAGTTTTCAAGCTCCTATCTCAGAGCTTTTTCTGCTGAGTGAATTGCCAAAGCCAAAGCTGTGGAGAAGTGTCATAACTGTTTCAGTTTGCAGAATGATTTTTCTTATGCAAAGAATTACATTTTTCTGCCATGTAGTCTATCAGTCAATATAAGCTAACATTTTTGTAGCAGACCAAATTCACAGCATGCACAGGTACTCAATTTTTGATAATGATTGAATAGTGGTTTATGAAAGCTCTTATTAAGAAAAATAACATATTCATTTAGAAGTCATCCAGTGTTATGGGACTTTCTCCAAATATTATTATAATATCAGAAGGATGATTAATATTATGGTACATACACAATTCTTTCATTTTTTCTGGGACACAAGTTCTTTTCTGTCTGTAGAATAACTGATATGCATGTGAAGAGGAGAAAGACAGTGCAGGAAGGAAAGTAGAGTGCGCTACTTACATAGAGAATTTCTGATTTGGTATTAGACTAAGAAAGGAATGCAACTGACTTCAAGCCAAAGCAGAACAAGAACAAACCAAAACAGTGAAAAACTGTTACTACCATGACTACTACTACTAGCAAAAAAAGAAAAATTAGGCTAAATCTTTTTCATAAATATTCATTACTTTATTACATTAATAAATTCATTACTCAGACCAAATCCTAAATCATCTTGTCACATGGAGGTCTAGTGCTTCAGCACTTCCTCCAAACACATTTAAAGAAAAAAGAAAATCTTTTAATGAAACACTGTTTTTTCCCACACTCTAATTTCACGTTAAGTGCTGAATATTTAGTAGGTTTTTACCCTTATGACTTACAGTAGGTGAACACAGAAGTGAACAATACGATACAAAAGGCCATCAACCACTTGGGGCTTTTATATTTAGCAAGGCAGGTGCTCTGTTAGTAGCACTTGCCTCCACTTAACATTGAAAACACAGCTGTATTATGGAGAAGGAGTAAGAAAAATTGTAATATTACAGTGTTCCTACCCTGTTCTGCAATCAGTCCCAGTAAATCTCTCTGTGAAAATCTCTGTCACATTAGATATTTGTAAAAATATAAGTATCACTTCACCAGGGATGTCAGTGATAAATGGCAAGGATGATCTCCTGATTTCACTGGGATGCTCTCACTTGCATAACCAAAGACTGGTAACTTCTTTTAGAATGTCTGGAATGTTCCCTCACTTGTTAGTTCTTCAAACAAAACATTCTTTTCTTCGTTCAAGTAAGAAATGGATTTAAGGCATATTCCTGAAGCAACCTGGGCTGTCCCTGTTTTTCATCAGGAACTAGCAGCCCAGTGGAATGAGTATTCAGTGTGATAAATTGGGTATGGGGTGAAGGAAAAAGATGAATGAGCACAGGCACTGTCAAGGCTTCTCTGGTAGAAAATGTTAACGATGTGCTTGGAGTTTCCTGATAAGTCTGTCAGATGGCCCATTACTGGGAAAAATCTTCCCTTCTGACACCATGCTGATGTGGTTGTGGAGGCAGAATTGGGAAGTAGTGGCACTTACAAAATACAAATTGAGGGTAGTTTTGTTGCCTGGATTCAGATAAAGCACTGAAACAAAAGTTTCTCTCCTTTCACTCTCAGAAATAGTCACTGCACCTAAGCATGAACAAGGTGGATGGGATTGAGCAGAAAGTCAGACTGATATCCAGGAGCACAAATCCAATGGTTTGTGCCTCTGGCTTTTCAAATGCAAGAGCTTTTTTTGAGCTTCTACATGAGGGAAATAAGGTCAGGACTCAATTCACTGGAATTGCTGAAAACACTTAATAATTACTTGCGAATTTTTACTATAACTGCAATACTAAGAGAAACTTTAAATCCAGTTGCTCAGAGCAGACCTCTCCCAAAGTTGAGCAAAAAAGGGAAAAGAGGCCAACCCCATTTCCTGATTTAGGTGTCAAATTATTTCTACATTCTTTTAAGCTTAGACAAAAGATTAGTGATATCTGTCACAGATTGCTGAGGACCCTCCATTAACTCTAGAGGCCAAAGTACTTTTGCTTTGAGTGGATATGCTGTTTCTGCTCTGTAACAGTAATTCTCCACTCAAAGGCAATAAAATTCCTTTAGCTAACCTTGAAATAAAACCAGATTGATTATTTCTGACATGCAGTATTGAAATCAACACCCTGCTGTGGAAGAGGTGTTGAAGAAGGGCCTCTATCTTAAATGAAATATTTCCCTTGTGTAAGGAAGAGATTAAAATCCTCGAAATGCAAACTCTGGCAATTTGATAATCAAGAAAAAGAGATAGCAAGGGCTTGACCTTTTAGCCAAGCACAACATCTTTTCTAACAGCTGTATTTGCTGAATGTTGCCAATTACAGAAGACTAGCCATTGCTTTCATCTAACTACCTTCCTATCATCAGCAGTGGTAGTGTAAACACTGGTTGAAAAGGGAGGAGCTGAACTGAAGATGGATGATCACTCTAACCCCCCAGTCTATTCTAGCTAGAGAGGTCCTGTTCATGCTGTGGAATGAACGCAGCACAGTTCCAGTTCCTGGATGGATCCAGTTTTCAGGCAGCGGTCTAGTGGCACTGATATTACAGTATGAAAACAGGCATTGTCCATTCAGATTAAGCAACACAACATTCTAATTCTTGCTCAATAGCAAATAATAGCGGAAAACCCCTCAGAGGTTCATGTGTGTAGGTATAGGAATAGCTCTGGAGGGCTTAGTAACTCCAAAGTATGCTCTAATTTCACTCTCAAAGTTGGTCTGGGAGCATATGAACATCTTTGCAACTGTGACTATATAATATTCCCTATAAAAGAGTTTGTCCTGGGAAAGGAGTCAGAATAGTCTACGTGTGAACTGTCCAAAGGCTATTTTGAAAGCAGAAGGCCTAGATGTCAGCGCACATTTTGTAGAGTCACTGCATCTTTTCCAACAGTTAGAGCATGATCCAAGTTGCATCACAAAGATGCTTTTTCTCATGGGACTGTGAAAGAAACTCTGTCAAAGAAAGATTTTGTATGTAAACATCTCAATTCCAAATCTGAGTAGTTGATGTTCACTTAGAAACCCACTGGATAAAAATTTGAAAACCAAGTACACTACAGAAAATCAAAGTGAAATAAAACTTGGAGAGTCCTTGGCAGTTACAGTTACACATACACAGGCACACAAAACATGTTGAACATGGAGAAGTTTGCAGAATCATAAAATGGGAGCTGAGAAATGCTAGAAACACAAGTAACTGTGAAATTTTTTCTGCTCCCCAGTAAGTATGATTTTTAACAAAACAATTATATGCTGTGGTGTTTTTTTACCCGCAGGACACCTGAGTCCTCTAAAACACAAGACCAATGATTTCTGTGGATGGATCAGCCTTGTGGAGTGAAGGAGACTGTTGTTTGTGGGTTTGCCGTCTTCAATTTGACTAAAACCTTGCCAAGAAAAATTCTGGCATAACTGTGCTTTTTAAAAATTGCTGCACCAGATGGTTATTATTCAGCTTATGGGGGAGTTGTTTAGAAATCCAGAACTTTCATGTGCACATGTCATCGAATTAATAAGGACTGTTTCTTTCGAAGAAGAGCTTGATTTGGTCTGGAGCACTGTATGGGCTGGAAATCATGCAATGCCATTATCTGCTGTGGTTACCTTGCATTGGCTGTATTCCATCAGAAATGTGGGATGTGCCACAGAGGCATCTGGTAACAGGTGAGGATGTAGGACATAAAGACTGCACTAAGGATGTAGAACATGAAAACTGCACCAGTGATTCAGCTAGGCCAGGACACCTGTAGGCCTTGACTGGAGACCTCTTGCAGGGATCACTGAGATCCCTGCACTTTTTGCCAATGCTCTCTTCCCCTGCTACCACTTGTTTCTCTAAGTTTAGATTTTTATAGCAAACCTTTCTGCTGAGAAATTCCTCAGTGACATATTTTGTGTTTTGTTTATTTTTTTTTCTTTCTTTTTATTGCACACTCAGACTTTTATTTTAGTAACTTTCTTTACTCAGAACATTTTTGTTTTTTAAGTTCTAGGAAGAGGACAAGAGGTGAAAGATTAAAGAGAGTTTTCATACTAAGGTTTGAAAGGACTGAACATCCCTGTGTATAGGGGAGAATTTGCAGATATTTTCTTGCTGTGAAACTGTTGTTCAGGTGGACTTTCATCAGCCAGACTAGTTTCCTTTAGAAATTCAAATGTTGCATGTTCTGTATGCAGACTCTGATGAAGAAAATTTGCTTAGATAAAATAAAAAGAAAAATTAATTAAGAAATGAAAGTATTCTAGTTGAAGTGCTCAATGATATCTTGGAACTATGCAGCATATTATTTTTAATAGCTTGTGATGGGTGCAGAATTGTTTCCTCATAACCCTGTGACAAAGAGATGCAATAATTCTGTACCTCTGCACACAAAACCAGTGACAAAGGATTCGTATAAATACACTGCCGTGTGCTTACATCTCTATTCAGTTACTCAGGTAGTTGCACTACAGCCCTGTTTTAGCTTGGCTCAATGAACAGAAGCCAGCAGGTGTGGAGTTTCTCTGCAAGTTTGACAGATTTGTTTTCAACCAGGCTTTGTCTGTCTTGGAGTCACACACTGTCTTTTTTCTCAGTCCAATTCTGAGCCACTGAAGCTGGGAGTTATATCTTATCTTTAACGGGGGCTCAGGCAGTGTCTGTAGGACTTTGTGTTGGCAGGAGGTCTAGGTACTCCAGCAGCCCCAACAATTATTATTAAACAAACTTTATTTTTCTAGACATGGATTATATTCTGTAAAGAAACTGGTACCAGTTGTGGGTGCTGAGTACTTCCACTATGAGCGCCTTCAGTTAAAAATTACACAATAAATTTAAATAATTTTTTGTGTACGGGGTATTTTTCAAACTGCTCATCATTGCCATGAATCTGCTGCCACTGATGTCAATAGGAGACTCCCCTCGGAATTCAGATAGCTGATACAGGCCAGCATTAAGTGCTTCTGAAAATCCCAGCCTTATAATCCATTTATTTGAATGAATCCATTTCCTTTGAAAATGGAAAACTAAACAGGAATTTTAAAGGCATAATGCTACTGTCATCACAAATCTTGCACACTTAGCTAACATCTTCCAACCCAAAGAGTAAAAATATGCTCAGGCTATACATGGAGCACTTGGATATCCTCATTAACAAGTGAATGCATCAGTGAATTCTGCTTGGCAGAAAATGTGTTGGCAACTCTGACAGACATCAGTTGCTGAGTTGCTAAGTTGCTGGACAATTTCTGCAGCTGAATAGAACATCAAGACGAATCCCCATTCTTAGCTATTATCTCATGGGAAGTTTAATATCCATTCAAAGAAGCTAGGATGTTACATTTTGAACACTTATCTGGCAGAACCTGAGTCACTGTTTACATACTTTTGCAAAATGAAGGCCTAAATTAACCCTGCCAGGATGGGTAGGCATGGATTTTAGGGACTGGTAAGCACCCATCCCCAGACCTTGTAGGGCGCAAATTTTCTTCTCTGAACATTGGAAGAAAATTGAGATTTTATATGCAAGGAAATAGAGAGAATATATGCCCTCATAACCTTTTTATTCTGTATCAGAAGACAAATGAACAAAGTAGATAGGAATAAAACTATACATTAAAGGAGCAAGAATAACAGTAATACTACCTGTGTAAAACCATGTGATAACTCTGTATTATATGCAACACATATTGTCCTATTTCTGTTTTACGTTGCATTGCAGAGGCTCCTGAATCTAAGTAGTACCTGGGAAAAAAATCTGCCAAAGCAGGAGTTATCTGCCAGAGGAATGAGAGAAGGTTGCCAGTGAATAGCTGCAGGTGTTTGTCTAAAACTGGAGGAGGATCTTGAAGAAAAAATCAGGAAAGGCGAGAGACTCATATGCTGTGACCTACTGCAGTAGAGAGTCTAGCAAAAATTCACCTAAAATGTGGAAAAGGGAAATACATTTGGTGGGCGGAAAATAACTGCCAGCTGCAGACTTCCAGATTGAGTTTTAAATATTGCTGAGAGTACATTGCTCAGATGTTAACTGAATCTACCGGGCATAAAATTTCATTTAGCATGTTGCATTAAAGTGCTGCAGCTTTCTGCAAGAGTGGCAAAGTTTTTTACACAGGCTTGTATGTTACACCCATCATGATATCGGGCAAGTCTGTGCATAATCTGACATGCATCTCTCAGGTTATTCCTCCTTCCAGTGAGGCAACCACATGTGCATAATTAATGGATACATTTTATATTCTCTTGGTTTATATTTCTTTTTTACTTCTCTTATTAGATCAAGAGCAAATTTAGAAATAGCTAGAAAGTAATGTTTTTCCTCTACAAGCCCTAACCAAAAGCAATTTATGTTGCTTTCATAGCCAATTGCAATTGAAATGCATGAGGGTTTTGCCATAAACCTCATGTACTCTGATTAAAAATATGATTAGTGCAAATTTCCATTTAATATATATTTTTTATAGGAAAAAAAATTCCTCTCATGATTGCTTAATCAAATTGAATAGAATTTAGTTTCTTACTATAATACAGATGTACCACAGCATTTCACACCCTGAAGGACTTCAGACTTAGAAATCAGGCATTACTGGGAAGTAGCTTGGGAAATATCTAACAGCATGCAAATGGTAGCAGAGGGGTTTAGGTCAGAAATATAATCTTTCAAGTGATGTAAAAGAGGATATTTAAGTATAGGAATATTGCTTCTGTTGGAACCTCAGCCTGGGCACAGGTTCGCATCTTAAGGTGAATTCTAATTGTTTAACATGATAAAATCCTTTTTCTGATAGTCAGCAAGCAGGTGTGAAGATGAGCATTAATAGGGCTGTTCCCCTGTCGTTCAGAAATGTGCAAAGTCTTACAAATTTATTCCTTCAAATGTGTACTGGAAGGGTTAAATATCAATTAAATAACTTTGAGAAATTCAGAATGGTTAAAAAAACAAAACATGTTTGTAATCTGAATTTTAAATGCATGATGAGGCACTAATGGATATTCTGTTAGGGTTCGGGGGATTTTTTAACCTTTTTTTTTTTTTGTTTTGTTTTTTTGTAATTGAGAAAATCTGACAAGAATTTTAGTTGGAAAGTTTTCAGAGGCCTGTTAATTCACTGCTCTGTTCATCCATGCCTTTTGTGTGCAGCTGCAGAGCATTATTGTGTCAAATGCATTAAAATGAGACACTGATTTAGTTAGAGAAACTCTGCAGGAACTGATGAAAGCAATCTCTTGAAAAACGAGGCAAATATGCTTCTCCAGAGCTCTTAAAAGGGATATTTTGACAGTGCACCAAGCAATTTAGAAACCCAAAAGAAAACCCACAAAGCATTTGGCTCGTACTGCCGGGGTAGTTATCCCTCTGTAATGCCATAACTCAATACTCTCCTCTCATTCAGAATCGATTAGTGTGTGTTTAACCTTAAGCCTGAGTTTAGGCCTTACTGATATCACTGGGAGTGAAATCCACACTTAAGTTTACTGTAAACATGAGAAATACAAATTCCATTTTGAGGTATGGAGGAAGGTGTATGCAGTAAGTATGCCTACTGGGCTTGAAAATATTATCCTTGCACCACAGGAAACCTGAACTTTCACAGGTATGTAGGAACCTTTGATCCTAACAAAGTCACCGGGAATTAGACATTTAAATACCTCTTGAGAACCAGAACAACACAGTAATAAGGTATTTAGGTAGCTAATGGTGTACTCCACGTTGCCTAGTAGGATTTTTAAGCTTGGTAATGTACTTAGTTTCAGCTGGTTTAAAAAAAACCCAAATGTTGCAACTCAATGAGTCACATTCCTTCTAGCAACAATAATGTTGTTGCATTATGAATGCTTTTGCATTGAAAGTGTCCAATTCAAGTATCATATGATTAGTATTAATAACATGTTGCACATCTGTTCACTGTAGCTTCATTTGGATTAATGGAATGTGAGACACTGCAATACTTTGATTAGCCTCTTCTCTTTGTTGTGCGACTTGACAAAATTGCAGATCATTTGAAAAAAAAAAAAAAAAAGAAAGAAATCTAGTAAAACACTGTAGCAGGGCTTTTTGCTGAGCATATATGACCATACCCTGAGGAAGCAGGAGGGAGGGACAGCATTGCAGTCAGCAGTATCTAACTTTTTGTCATCTCTGAAGTTCAAAGGAAGGTAGCGTCCCACATAGCTTGACGCATCCTGATGCCTCTCTGCAATCCTCTACCCATAACTTTCTTCCCCCTAAAGGGTTAACATCCCTTACATTCTTGACTTAACTTCATGTAGGCACAAAAGTTTTGCTTGTCAATATCAATAACTCAACCCTTTTAAAATCCTGTTAAATTCTTTTCCTCAACAATTTACTGAGGCATTGAAATCCATGGACTGATAACGTGATACTTTCAGACACTTTCCCTTCTGTTCATTTCACATTTCCTGCCTGTCAATTTAATCAAGTTTCCTCTTATAATTGTGTTATGGGACTGGGACTGGCTGTGGAGGAGTATCAGACCTCTTTCCCCTAAACTTTTTATTCTTTTGAGTGGTTGTTCTTATAAACTAAATAAACTTGTTTATTTTAATTGCTTTCAGTATTTGA
Organism: Empidonax traillii; assembly: GCF_003031625.1. Classification (NCBI taxonomy): domain Eukaryota; kingdom Metazoa; phylum Chordata; class Aves; order Passeriformes; family Tyrannidae; genus Empidonax; species Empidonax traillii. The sequence continues at coordinate 232,747 of NW_020955968.1, read as the reverse complement.
CCTCTCTTTCACTTTTTTAATACCCTGTCCATGCAAAACTTTACTGTCTGTGGCACACTGGAGCTTGGAGCTGAGACAGACAACCCTGTGTACAGTATTAAGGGGGAAAAAAGTATCACCAAATTATAAAATCCTAGTCTCTTCCAATATTTCTTTTAGCAATCCTTGCAATTTTTCTTATTTTTCCCAATCTCTTCCTTGTTCTAAAATCTCAGCAGCACTCCAGCCTGCTCATGACAAGTGCTAGATCTGTTCCTGAAATACTCTAGGTAATTTAGATCTCTCGGTAATTTGGATCCCAGCAGTGTGTGAAAAATAATTAAGCTTTTTCTCCCACTCCATATTACTTCACATTTATCTAATTTAAATTGTAGCTTCCACCTCACTGTGATGCTGATAGGTTTGTTCAGTCCTGTTTGAGTTTCGATACCAGCTACCCCAGTCACTTCCGTTTTGTTAACACTGAATTAACTGTGCCTTTCTTCACTTCCTAGAGGTAGAGCTAAAGTGATGATGTGGTTAGTTTCAGATCCTAAAAGCTGGGGTGTTAGATACATATTTGACCTGCAATTTGCCTCATACAAAACATCCAAGATACATGTAACCCTTACTTGTTACACGAGATAAATTTGTTAACGTCATTGTACTAAGGGAAGAACCTGCAAAGTTTATGGGTTTTTGGTTTTTTGTTTATTTGTTTTAATATTTCCAAATTATTTCTTTTATTATTTTTTTTCTAGTAGAACAGTGACAGGACAGTTTGTAGGTCTCCAAGGCCTCTTTGGCTTAATCTTAGAATCAGGTCTTCTTTCATACTTGTTTATCAAAACTTTTCACGAGAATTCTTTGAAGCTAAAAAAAAGTCCTGTGTTTGGGTTAGAGGAAAAAGAGGATGATATCTAGTGAGAGGTAATGCTTGGACTAGGAGTGCATGCTTCATTTCTGTATTAACTAGGTAAAGCATGGATATTTTAACTAAATTTTTTTCAGAATTTTAATTCATTGGAGTTTGAATCTAAAACATCAGCTGATAGATGAGTATGAATCCAAAGTGAATGTAATGGTCAAATGAAGAAAAGTGTTGTAAAAGCACCTGTTCTCAGTGTTTTTCACTGTTGGTTGCTACCATAGCATCTAAACATTTATGCCATAGCAACACCTGCAACTGATACTACCTTTGAGAATAATTCTAAATTCTTTAATAAGAAACTTTCTGGATTTTATATTAACAGGCTTTCAAGCCATTATTACTAACATCCACCTACCATTTTTTGCTTGTGTTCTGCAGATTTTTAAACAGACCTGACAGGATTTTGTAGTCAACAGTAAGAGAAGCACCAAAGATGTAGCCAGTTTTCATTCTGGGGACATTGCCACTGCTGCGTGGATTGCATCAAATACATGCTCAACAGGTTGTTCAAAGTGCAGCAGGTAACCTAATACAATGTAGTACTTGGTTAATGGCCTGAGGTACTTATTAGTGTCATATTCACTGTTAATGAACTGCAGTTCCTTGTTATGTTAGTGGTTTGATCATTGATAGAGAGATAAACTGGCAAAATTTGTTTGTGGCTAGCAGTGCGATGACCTTTCATTTTTCATCACTGTGAGGATCTCCATACTTGTCTAAATGACAAGTATACTGGGACAATCAACAACTTATCAGCTACTTCCATCACTTCTATTTGTGTATGTAAGTAATGCACTGTTTTTCTATAAAACATTGGATATGGCACAGTATACTTTTTCTGCTTTGAATATTACTAGTATTTAGTAAGCACTTGATGCAGATTAGGTTGAGTGAGGCTACTTTGATGTTGTTACCTTCAGAGCATCTCAGGTTTTTAGAGAAATGGTGATTGGGAAAAATCATGATCTGCTGAGATGGATTGAGGCAGACTATGTGACCTTCAGAAGCCTTCCAGTTCCTAGGTTTACATGTTTTTCTTGAGCTCATCTTCCATTGAAAGCAAAATAGTTGGGGGGGGGTTGTCTTTTTTAATAAGGAAACTCTAAAAATATGGCATAGGGGATACTGTCTTAATCTGCAAAAGGCCTGAAATGGCCAAAAAGGGCCACTGGGCAATGCTTCAGTCAGTCAAACTGTATGGACAAGATAACAGGGCAGAGCGAGACACCATGTGGTACAGTATTTTGTAGGAATCAGGCTGCCATAATCTGTCATGGATAACAGCATGGTGATTGAGCTGCTTGTGCTTAGTTGCCCATTCATTTCACTCTGTCCTGAGAGACCATTAGAAGAGGAAGCTCTTGGCTGGGAAGCTGCTGAAATAGTAATAGTTGAGCCAAGGCTGGAAGAAGAGGAATTCATAGCCTGGAGGTAGGAATGAGCAGGAAACTTATATTGTCCTAGTTTGACTCTAGCCTCTGTAAAGCAAGAGAAATTCAACAGTCCTGTTCCAATAATTGAAGCAAGACCATCTGGATAGAGACTGACTCCCAAACACCAGTGCCAGCTCACACATATTTAGTAAATATTTGTGGATGGATTGCCCAGCTCATCCAAGAGTTCTACTGGAAACATTCACTCTTCTGGAACTATAGGAATTGCTGAGCCTAGGGAATTTACTCCCAGATACTGAGTGTGTTTTTCTTCAGTCCTTCTTCTGGTGGACTTTTGAGAGTTGAGAGCTTTTTTTAATCAGCAATTATGGAGGAATTGCCCTTTCTTACCTTACACTTGGATTTTGGAGGAATACCACAACATTTTCATGCCAATGGATTGGAAAAGGAAACCTGTAAATCTCCCACTGTTAAGGAGCATCAGTTCATTTTTTTTGTGAAGAAACTCACTGGAAAGGGAATGTCCAATAAGAAAACTGAGTCCTTATATTAACTATAGGCATATAGTTATAGGAAATACCATGGATATCTTCAAATGATACTTCCTACCTGTTTTACATAGAATGGCATAGTTCTGCCTCTGCAGGTAGATATGCCTCTCTCCATAGTCTATAGAAGGAGCCTGATTGACAAGCAGAGCTGAAATCCCACTTTAGGCTGCTAGAGTAACCACTTTAGAATGACCATTGAAATAATTAACATAAAAAAGTAGTATCACAGCCTTTTTCTGAAAAAAATGAAAAAATTATTTTTAACCAGGTTGATGGAACTGGAAGAAGATGATACATCTCCCAGCATCTTATGTAGCATCTCCTATTGCAATTAAGAGTTCCTAAACTCTCCACAGGAATCCATCAAAGGAAACCTTGCTTTCCCACTCAGTGCACTTACTGCCCTCCCCCAGTGTGTGCTCACAAAGGAGCTTACTTGCTGCAGGACAGAGCAGACTTCCTTTATAAACCACACAACCTCATCCCAGCTTCGCCAGGACCAGGCTAATTTTGACAGATTTTACCTGTTCACACACCAACACTCCACATCATGGAAGCCTCCATGATTACCCTGAGTATGTACAGCATGGAGACTAATCCTCAGAAAGTCAAATCAGTCAACTCCTTTTCATTCTCACACATAACTTCACTTTTTGTATCTGATGGTGTAGGCACAGCTGCATCACATGGAAGATTTTGCAATATGTCAGTCTTGTAATGAGACACCCTGAAAAAGATATTTTAAGTGTCTATTCCACTGTGCTTCAGCTTATACTTAGGTTGTACCTTGAACTATATGAATGACACCTTTATCTTCTAAGGTCTTTCTCTTCAGTCTGCTACAAATGCACTACAGGCATCTCCTTCGACAGCTCTCCAACCTTTAGTGTGAATCTTTTCTAAACTTATCCTTAAAGCAGCACTCTTACAGACCAACATATATAAACAGACCCATAACAGATGAACATCAAACGTAAGAACTGCCAACACATCTTTTCAACTGTTAACAATACTTTGTCCTCTACTGGACCATTACAAGACCTGGAGTTTATATATCCCATGTGTAATATGCAAGCACATCAAACATCCACAAGGAAATCACATGTGTGAAAACAAACAGCCAATAAACACCAGGATGAGCGAATAATTGATGAAAAACAGACACGCTCAAAGATCTGAGAAAGAATATTTCTCACAAAAACATTCATCTCATTTTTGCCTTTTCAGTTCTTATCCTCAAGGGAAACCTGCGAAATACTTTCAGTACAAGTACCTGGGAACTGAAGTTCATAATGCCATTGGAAATAATGAATTGAGTAGAAATATACTAGTTTTATTCCACATTTTGACTTTTTGTTTCCATGACCATTAATTCTTGCAAGTCCAATTGTTGATAAATTGGATAAATCTCCCTCCTCCTTTTCTTGCAGAACATAAATATCTTATCATCTCTTCTGTTGCAGGTGTCACTCCTCTGTTCTGGAGGTACCTGCTGCATTTTCTCTCAGGTTTTCTAGCTGATTAACAAATTCAAAGTGGTTTTTCTCAGCTTCTATGCAACTCCAAAGACCTCTGCTTTTCTTTCAACCCTGAAGAATTTCTATGCTTGAAAGTTTGTCTGTTTTGACCATAGTAACTAAAAAACCCACTGAAAAACCAACCTCCTCTTTCAAATCTTGCCTGGCTGAGGAAACACGCATACTATTTTACAGTCAATTTTATAAGGTATATCCTATATGGTAAATGAATGGAGATTTTTCATCTGCTTGGATGCACAATGAAAAAGGAAAAAAAAAATTCTATCCCTTGAAGTAGGGACATTCAAATTCACATCTTACTGTACTAGCTGGAACAAAGCTCAAAGATAGTTATTGAGTTGATGTTTATACTACTCTCCAAAAGGCCAAGGAAGATAAATTTCCGTTATTTGCCTCTAGTTGTCTTACATGGATTTTATAAATCAGGAGAGACCATATTTGAATGATGAAATTTAACATACACAAATCAAAGGATCACAGAATAGTTAGGGTTGGAAGGGACCTCTGGATATCAGCTAATCCAATGCCCAGTCTTTTAAATGCTCAAATGTATGCAAAAAATATTGCATAAATATTACACAATGCTAATCAGTCAAACCAATCAAACAGCTTTCAGTCATCAGAAAGTAGATTTTTTCCCTTTGCAAATAATTCTGAATAGAAGAGTAATTTGTTAAAATGGATAAAGCACTCTGTGGCCTGTGCTTTTAAATAGAGTGAAAATTCATATTGTTCTTCCAGTGGTTGCACTTATTTGCTTCGTTCTGATCCATCTCAGCCTTTCTTCTCTGTGGTTTGTTTAGTGACTGGAAAACAGTCCAATATGATTGACTTGATGTTGTTGTAATGGATTGGGTAAACCATATTTTGATTCTCTATATATTTTGTGTCTGTCAGATGTTCACACTATTTGTCTAAATCGGGTGCTAATGCAAAGGTAGGTCTACCTATTAGTTACTGTTTTCATGGGGATATTGGTGTTGGCCTTGTTGGTAGCATTGGTTGCAGGTTTTGAGATTTGAGGCTTAACAGAGAAGTGTTTTCTTGTCTCTGGGGAGTAGAAAAAGCCCAAGGCTCCATAGTGAGAATGCCCTGTCTTGTGCCTTTATAAAAATTCTTTTCCTGCCCACATTTACCTCTGTAGAGCTATTTGTCTGAATGATTTGTTGGTACTTAAAGAACAGGCCAGTGTATAATGTTGTCTAATGTCATCAATTTTCTACATTTCAAACACATTTGGATAAACTTTTCAGGGAATAAATATAACACCAGAGCCCAGCAGTTGCAGCTTAAATCACTTGTATACAATGTGGTCTATTCTTTCCTAATATATCTGCACTTGCTGTGAGGGAAGTGGGTTAAATTTTCAACAGAGAAAGTAAGTTGCTTTACTTTTACAGGTTTCACAGCCTTGGGCATGGGAGAACTGGAATTGAAATACTTTTTCCCCTTCATATCTCTTGCATTGACTGCTCTTCAAAGAAAAAAAGAATACCATTAATTCAGGCAGTAATAAGTGTTGTTACTTGGCACATCCAAGTCCAGAACATCAAAAAGATGAGCAACATATAAATCCTCCTGCCCTTAAATATGGTAAAATTTAAAACATCCCTGAACTGTGCACTTCACCAGCTGATGGCTGTGATGAATCAGAACAACCATATGTCAGAGAGAGAGCTGAATGATGAAGCAGGAGGCTTAATTTTCTAAGCTTAAGAAGGGATGTCAAATATTCACTAAAATAAATAAATAAGTAGATAAATTAATATTGGAAACTGCCTGAGTTCAATAGAGGAACAATGTTTTGAGTTGGCTACATGCACAGGCATATCATACAAACACACCCAGAGTTTTTTGAATGCTCTGCTCATCTGCTCTTTTGAGCAGTCGGTTGAACACATTGGATATATAAATATGCTGCTCTGCAGAGTTGGCTGTCTTGTGCTTATGATTCTAGCAACAACAACATGTGCTGTTTGTTGTTGTAGGGTCCCCTCAGGTGCAGTGGTAAATCAAGTGGATTTTATGGCCTATTTGGGATTTTTGTGCATAGGGACGAATCACTGCTGTAATTTCACTGAGACACTAGAGTAGAATATTACTATGCCTCTTAATTTAGATACAGCCTTTGTTGGTTTAAGATTACAGTGTCCCTTTCAGAGTACTTTACTGATGCAGCAATTTCTGGGCTGCTCTCTGGTCAGCTAGCTAGTAAAAACGTTAGGTAAAACCTCTGACATTTTATTGGCAAATAAGAGACAGACATTTCCAGCTTGTAAGAGTAAGCAGGAAGAAGAGATTAGTCTTATTCCTTTGATGGTTTAAAGCTGCATGATTTGAACTTTAGAAGTGTCCTGTACATTCAACATCCATTTAACAAAATAGCACTGGAGTTATCTACAATCCCACGAGGAGCTATAGTGCTTCTTTTTAACTATGCCACTTTATGGGAAAAGCCTAGATGTATCTCTTAAGCAGTTTCACAGAGTTCTTTTAATACACCTTGTACAACACTGAATCACATTGATGTTGCTGAAAGAGAGTGAAGTGGTAGAAATTTTGCTCATTTCCATAGTCAGGGAACATGCTCTCTGAACCTGCAGAGCATCCCTAAAAGCACTCCTCTTCCTGCTAGTGCACTCAAGTCATGGCAGGGAACCACACACTTCCCACTTTCTTCCTGAAACAAAGAAGAGTATGTTGTGTGACTGTCCAGAAATATATCCAAACATCCATAACTTTTTAAACACAGATCATTACTTCTTTTCTCAAACCAAAAGCAAAATCTTAGTTGTTTTTTATTTGTTTGTTTGGTTTGCTTTTTTGTTATTTTTTTCACAAGGCTGTTTTATGGGCCAAAACTTCAGTATTAGAAGAAGTATACTCAAAGGAAACTGAAGATTTCTGAAATGTTTTAATTGCCAAAATGTTTCCTGCTAATTTAGGCTCATGTATACTATGGACATTTTGAGCTGCAGGAAACGGAATTAATCTGGGGTCCTTGGGTCATTTTGAGGAGCTCCTGTGATCCAAAGCATCAACTTTTCATTTCTGCACAGCATGTGCATGGCATTTGCTACCATAAAGAGGTCAAATTAAGTCAGTAACTGTGTGGGGGAGACTTGCTGACAACAGCAGTCACGAAACCAACTTCCCCTGTTCTGGGTCCCTTACCCTCACAGAACAGACTCATACAAAGAAGAGGCAGACTGGTTTGTTCTTCTCTCAGAGAGCCATTGAACATGAAACGAACTCCTAGTGCCATGGAAAAGTCACAGCCAGCACAACTGTTATCAGGGGATAATGGTCTTTTTGTAGTCAGCAATGGGCTCAGTGCTGTATTTGCTGACTGTGAGCCACACAGTATAAGGCACGGTAAGCCTACAGCACTATCCAGGGCTTGCAAACAGAGGAATGAACCTATGACCCTCCCTCTCTTCACTGCTAGAGAAAAGCCACCTTTCTCATGTAAATGCCCCTCTTTTGTTTCCTGGTGTTAGCAGCAATGATGTCATATATTCAACCATCTCTTATTTTCTAAAGTGTATAAAGCACTCATGAATGAAGGTCCTGCAGTGGTTTAAAGGAAAATCACAACAGACGGTCAGAATTAAATCCAGCATTATTAAATATTATGTGCCTTGCCCACACTACCCTCTTGAAAGAAGCGTCAAATACATCTCTTCGGGTTACTGATAAAATGTGTAAAGGTAGAAAAAGTGTCACCTCCAAAGCCTTGGGACCTCTAAAATTATTATTTTTAAAATTTTCATTTTTTGTGTGTGTGATTCAATATCAACTAAATTTTCTCACCCAAGATATAATGTACTACTTGTCAATATCAGTTAAAATCATGTGGCTTCAATAGGAGAGACTCATTGGAAGTGTTTTCTTTTAACACCCAGATGCACTTTTTGATTTATTGAAGCATGATTGCTTGCCAGCTACCAGAGTAAGTAAGACCACGTCTGAAAAAAAATGACAAAACCTGGAAAGCAAAACTGTGGTGTTTGATTAAATAACCCTTTTTTTTTTTTTTTTTTTTAAGGAAAAATTCACCCAGGAAATTTACAAAAATATTTAGGGTAGCAATTTAGTTTTAAATTGAAGCTGAATGGTTAATTAGTCATTAGTTAAGATTCTGCTGTGGTAGGTTGATTTTGTTTTCTTGCTCTTCAAGAGGGAATAAGAATTTGAAAGTTGAGTGAGAAGAAAAGGGTAACATTTCTGTAATACAACAGGGGATTTTACAAAGCATTCTCTTGTTCTGTATGCCAGGATCCAGCCAGAATTAGCATGTTCTAAAAATAATAAGAAAATCTGTTAATTATTTATATCTGCTTACTTGACTATTCATTAGTCTGTGTTTATTGTCACTGTAAAGACAAAACTAAAAGAATTGCTGCTACCAAACCGATTACAGTATTTTAGTTTGCTATAGAAAAAGTATGCACAAGGACCAAAGGATGCACGTGTTGTAGGGAAACATCTTTTTCAGCATGCAGAGGAGAGTATGGAAAACAAACAGAGGGAGCCAAAGATGTAATAAACAGAATTTATGAACCAATACATGTACATCAGTTGTATTTGTTAGGGCTCCTAGCCTTCAAAGATTTATGCCAAGGGACTACTTGAAGTACATAAAGTCTTTTAGTGTCACGGCCTGCATTATCTCTGGGTGTTGAATTCAAATGTTTAGGTGTCAGTTGCAGAAATGAAAGGACTTATCAGTGTACAGATAGGTATCAAACAATTTTTTTTTCTTAAAGAGTGCTTGCTGTCAACTTATACTTCTTAAAGGTAGGTCAAGTCCTCAGCTGGCACAAAGCAGTACAGCTCAGCTGAGGTAAATGAGTCTTCCAACGGAGGATAATGATAGGTGGAAAGCGAAAACAGATTTGTTCGAGTAGGCTGCCTGTCTTCTCACAGCTAAACCTGATCACAAAATCAGGTACTCATCTGTGTGTGTTCCCCAAAGATTCACATGGGGAATACCTGGAAGACCCCTACCACATGAGAGAGGATCAGATGCCTGTGAACTAATATTCTGCCCATTGGAGTTCATCACCATGTGCTTTATCGCCCAACAGAGCTGCATAGCCGTCAGATGCCTGCTTTTCAGAAGGCATTAAAAGTGGTCTGCATTAAAGGACAATTTCCATTCAATTCCCTTTTTTTACTTGATGCAACAGAACCTATAAGATACTTTTGACCAGAAAAAGAAACTGAAAACAGATGTGACCTTCTCTCCTAATGGTGTGGGCAGTCACCCTGGTTACCTACTGCTGAGTGATGTACAGCAGTAGGGGAGTGGGCACAGGCTTTCTAGGTAAAGATGTTATCTTATTTAAGTTGAACAACCACTGGATAATATTGTGAAAGTTAAATGGTTTATGAAGTACACTAGCATACATGATTTCATGTAAATGACTCATTCAGGCAGTGGAGCAATCTATTGATTACTAGAAAGTATTCAGCTAAATTCCAGAAAATATTAATGATTTAATGCTCTTTTAAAAATCTCCAATGTTTACTCTTCAAGCAGTGACACGTTGATTTGAATGTTTTACAAGAGGCTGAAATTTAGACTTACTTTGGGTTCTGTTATTAAATTAATTGCATTTTTTTATCCACTCCAGTGGGTACACTTGGAGAACAGGGTCTTAATGGATGACAAGAGAGAGTTTGAGCTCTAGACCTTATAAAGTTCACCTAGTAGTTGAAAATAACAATTAAACAATCTTGTCAAACTCAAAAATCCACCTTTTGTAACATGATTTTCCCCTTCAATTTGACTTTCCATTTGACAATCTATTTTTCACCATTTCTGATGATCAGTATCCAATAAATTCGTGGTGGAAAATAATCAGAAGAAAACCTTGCAAATGCTGAATATTCACCTTAAATATTCTGTCACATTTACCCAGATCTGATCATTAATAACAAAAGAAATGGTATCATCTTAGAACTTAACTTTCTGATAAAGATATATTCTGGGGCTGATGATGCATTATGATAAGGTATTGGCCACTGGAAGGAACAAATTCAAAAAATTCTGGTGTTTTCTGACCAAAGTGACAGTGCCTGTGATTTATTGTGACCATGATCTATTGTTGTCAGAAATCCTTTTATTATCATATTCAGTGCAAAATGAAAGGCTGATTGATAACTGCAGCTCAGAAACCAGAGAGTGAAAATCAGAGTTGATGGAGGAAAGGCTGTCTGCAGGACCTCTAAAATCTTAAGCTCTAAGGTCTGAATGCTGAAAAGGCTCCTGTCTGTATAGCTAGACCTGCATTTTCAATTTATATTTTTAAGTAAAGTATTGCAGTAAGATGTAACCAGTTGCTCATAGTTTCTTGTCCTACCTCCCTCCTACACTCCCAAGGAGTTGTATACACAGAGCATACACAGCAGGCATACAGCTACAAGAACACAGATATAGGTATTCACTGAATTATTAGGGTTGTTGTGTGGAGCAAAGCAGCATATCAGTAAGGACCAGTGCCAAAACATTTCACTAGAGTCTATTTTTCCTAATTTCTGTGTTGTAGTTTTAATTTTAATGTATATAGTTGTTTCAAAACCATGTATATTGTTTTACATATCCTCTGTTATCTACAGCTATAGTGCAAAGGAAACAAAGTGAAAAAACATTAAAAACAATAAATGACACCTAATAGCTTCCCAAGAAAACAGGCAGTGTTTTTACAAGAAGGAAATGAAAAACAAAGACATAAAACAGAAATCAAAGATTTTTATGATGGGTTTTAAAATAAGAATCATAAAAGCGGTGATGGGAGCAAAGAAGTCAAAAAACTTGAACCTGAAAGAGAAAACAGTATTTAGGAATGACAATAGAGAAGAAAATATGCCAAGGTCATATGAAAAGGATAAACAGAGAAAGACAAGGAGACAGGAAGAGTTTGTTTGAGCACAGCAATTTCTATCACATTTCAGGCAGATATGCAAAGAAAAAGAAAGAAATGGAAGAACAAACCAAATAAATACAGTAACTAGAAAAGCACAGATGTGCACAGTTGTTTTATCTCCACTGAAACTACAAAGCAAAGAGAGAGCTTTTGAAGAACAGCTTTTTAAAAAAAAAAAAAAACAACAAAAACCTGCCTGGCAATTCATCTGACTTGCAGAAAGTTTAGAAAGGATGGTAAAATAAACTGTGAATGCATTTTTGCCCAATCTTGATCTCTGGCAAGAATGTATGTCTGCTTTTGCTTGGAAATGTTGTCTGGTTAAACCCTTTTACAGTAATAATATTCTGTATGTGAGCATAGAAGACTGAAAATCCTGATGTACATATGGAAGCTTGGTGCTGTCAGTTGCTCCAGCAAATCAGAATAAGGAAATAATTCATGGTATATTCAGTACAAGCAAAAATGCTACAAAAATCTCTATGTATTTCCAGACTACAGGAAACAGATTCCGAAACTGCATGGATACACTGCCATGGATTCATAGCTTGTGATCATAGAAATAGTGAAATGATAGCTTCAGTCATCTGGAAATTGTTGTAAGGCTTTTATTTGCACTTCTGATTTTCCTAGAGTATTCCTATCAAGCATTCAGTGTAAAACTTGAGAGTACAAAAATAATCCATGTACACTTGCTTCTCTGTAAGTGTGACGTACAGAAACCTCCACATACTTTTTTCACCCCCTCTTTTTTCAAAGGAGAAACCTGTTGAGTGCTTTAAAAGTCAAAGACATCCTAAGTAGTCTGTCTCTGCTGCTGCACAGCCCATCTCTTTAGCACTTCATATGAAAAGTTTCATCCAAATTTCTGAATGCTGCAACATCACTCAGTAGCCACTGCTTCTACCAGTGCAATTCCCCAAACCTATTGCATCAAAGACTGCAGATATTGTTTCCATTTAAACCATGTAATGATTATTTCTGTTTTGTCAAGATCATTTCACTTTCAAAAAAGAAATGGTCACATGTATGGGTCCTAAATTATTAATTATCTTCTGTCTGAGTAGTAATGTTTTTCCTTTCTCCAGAACTGTCAGAGAGATGATTGTCTGCTCCTACACTAAGGGCCAGTGTAGACATGACACTCCTTCAGGAAGTAGAACACATCTTAGAGGGCCCCATCCTGGGTTGGGGTAGAAAACACTAGTCATTATTTTCCTAGGTAGAGGTATGATGCTTGTGTTCATTGACCAATGCAATATGTGGGTGAGAACTGTTCCAAGGAAAAAGACATTTCAGAGTTTTGTTTAAAACATCTGGGCTCATTGTTGCTCAACTTAGTGGTAAAGTTTATGCAGAAGTTTTTCATGCTGGACAGTTGCCCCTTGGGAATGCTTCTGGAGTGCTGAACTTTTGACTGTATCTGCTTCAGTCCTCTGTTGACCTTCTGATTTGTTCGCCCATACCTATTTTAAGCAAGGGTTGTGCTGTAAAGGATGGGTAGGCAATGGCAACCTAGCCTCAAACATGCAATCTCTGTGCTCCTGCCCTCAGCACAGTTGCTCATCCTCCTTTGAACATACCTTCCTGGGAGTCGGAAGTGGATCACATTTGCCAGGCTACACTGCACAGTATTGAATCTGAATTTCCTGTATCCTTTCCATTTGAATCAGCAATCCTAACAATGAGCTTACCCAGAGCACCCGAGGGGAGAGACAAGGGTGAGACACAAAGCCTCATTGAGAAGGAGCTATCAATTAGCAGACACCCATTTACTATTCAAGCTGCATTAGAAAGTAATTAAATGTAAGCGGTTTTTCATTCAAAGTTTCAGGGGCAAGTAAATAAACTTAACGGAAGCCACAGCTATTAAATGGAGACATGACACGGACAGTCAATAGCAGTAAAAGACTTCTAGAAAATAAACTGTTTCATATTAGGCTTGGGGAGGGGTCATAGCCATGGACTTTGACCTCAGAAACCTTGATCTAGACTTTGGAGGCTCCTGCTCCTTGCATTGTACAGTTGAGTTTTGTTTTTAACAAAGGGCTGGGGTTATAAAATCACAGTGTAACCTCTGCAAGCTGACAAGACTTATTCTCAAAGCACAGGATGAATTTTTCAAGGCATTACAAGTAAATGATTAGTTTACATGTTCCAATGAATTAAACTGGACTACTTAAAACACAGGGAAGTTTCATGGTGTGGGCATGCATAATTAGAGCAGCCATGCAAGATAATTTCGCTTTGCTGATGCCAGTGGAAGGCAGGGGAATAAACCATGATGCCTTTAACAAAATGGTTTAGTTTCATCTGGGTCAAAGGTTTTCAAGTGCTTTTGTTGAAATCACATTAGTATTGCAAGATATTCCAAAGGGACAAGTTAAGATTTCATTCATGCCAAGAGTATGCACTTTCAAGTCTTAGTGTATTTGAGCTTTCTCATGTTTAACACTGAATTTGATGGGTTTGTTTCATTGTGCATGATAACTAAGCAGCATCATTTGTTGCTTCACTTATCCTGGAACCTATAAACAAAACTGGAGCTCTAACAGCTACTGGTTCAAATAAAAACCTTTCATGCCCATGATGGGGAAATTATTTTACATTTACCCCTTGCAGTGAAAGATAGTATAGGAAATATAGTTCATGCAATAGCAACTCTTCGGGTACATCTCTACAGATCACTTTCATCACATAGATACCTGAGGAAACTCATGGGGTTCAGTCCCATACTACTTTGTTCAGCAATCTCTGCCAATGCTGTTTGATATTTTGTCTCCCTTCATTAGATTTGAATCTTCAAAACTCTTTATGGGATTCATCCCAGCTAATTTTACTCATCGTCATATTAGACATGCAATCTGAAATGTCCTCTAGGTTCCCTTTGTTGTCAAGGAAATTTGCTAGGTGTCTCTCTTTTGTTTCAGGCTAGGTAACATATTTTTGAGCTGTCAGAGACTGGACTAGAGGAAACACACTCTTGCTGTCCATTGCCCTTGTGTACTGTAGTGGAAGAAGCTGAAGGGATTTGTCAGTCTTCCCGAAGTCTTTCCCTTCTTCACAGTGCTGCTTCTACAAAGAACGCAAATCTCCGGGAGAAGCGCCTGTATTCACACTTGGGTTTCACACCAGCTGCTTGTGCAACGGCAGCCTCATATGTTCATTTCATCAAAATGCATTTTCAACTTGTTTTTTTTTCCTTCGTGTTTATAAAGCTTTACAGTAGTCTCTACAGTCACACAAGTGATCGTATTATCTGGTAGCTGAGTTCTCAACTCTGTCAACAATTCAGGAAGAGATAGGGTGCATTTCAAAGGTGCTACCCAATCATTTGGTAGGATTACCTACAGTTCTAAATAGAACGGGAATCTTGGTTTCTCAAACATTTTAGGAAAAGCGCCTTAAACAGTTCAAACACCATTTTTCCTAGCAGGCTATTGGATTGTATCTATCTTGCACTTGATATAATGCATTTAAAAAAATAATCCTTGCAAAATACTTAGATTCAGAACAATCAGATTGTAACCCCTTAGCTGACATTATCATAATGTACGTGCATTATCTAGAAGATATCCTTCTTGTGCATTAGGACCCTGGCACCATTGTTTCTGGATATCTGGGATAACACTGCAGAATCCTTGTGCAACATACACACATTCCACAACAGTGGGTCATGGACTGTATCAAGATTGGATGTTACTTTTGTTTGTGACCAATGCAGGAAACAAGAAATCTCTCATGGTTCTGGGCAGAATTGATTACCAGAAGTTGTTGATAACTTTTGGTTCAACCCTGCTGCCATCAAAATCTCCATAGGAAAAAAAAAAAAGAATGAGAAATCCCCAAAGCACACAACGTTAAGCCCAACCTTTCAAAACAACGCTATTAAAAAGCTGATGGCAATTACAGCCTTAACATTACAGCCATAACTGTGCACATGCCTCATCAGAGAGAAATCAGAGGCACTGTTAAAACTCAGGTATAAATATCAGATTCTCTATGGATTTTTATAACTTTTTTTTTAGGATTCAAACAATTGTTTCTTTTTATCTGAAATCCTCCAGGTCTGTGATGCTTTAAAATCCTTAATATACTTGACATGACACATTATTCTATGTCACCCTTTGTTACACAGACTGCTTCTTTAACCAGAACGACAAATTGTCACAGGGGGAGAGACATCAAGAGGAAATACAGGAAAGGAAATATGCATTTGAATTTCAGCAGGGTAGTCAGGATGTGAAGCAAGGGCAGGTGCATTGTATGTGTGATAGTCTGCAAAGTAAAGTCCTTGTACTAGACAGGAAAATGGTCAATTTGTGGGTAGTTTTTCCACAGTCTGGGGTATCTGGGTTTTAACTGTACAGGACCAGAATTTCTAAAATTATTATTCTCCACAGTAAGGTCCCAACGTCTTAGGGCTGCTCAGTACAGATTAGTAGAAATTGTTAAGAGCCAAAATCTCCCTGAAAATGCAGACATGCTGAGCACCTTTGAACAGCTGGAACATATTTTTTCTTTTTCTTTCTTTTTTTTTTTTTTTTTTTTTTTTTTTTTTTTTTTTTTTTTTTTTTTAAATCAAAGTCATGTATGCATACTAGGGCAAGGCAAGTAGACTAGTGACGGGTGTGCCTTGTAATGAGGTATATAAACCAGTGGTGCTGTGCACCTAGATGGACTGTGATATCCCTCTCATGAAATCACTGGCATCAGAGTGGCAGATAGGAAGTATGAAAGAGGAAATCATCAGCAGGTTTTGTTCTGTGATTTTCTTCAGCCGTACCATGACAATATTGGCTGCATTCCCATAGGGCACAAATAAAGCATCAGTTCAGGAAGCCTGACATTAGTTCCCAAAAATCTGATGATACCTAGTGCTGCGCTAATGTAGCTCCAGCCAGCTGCTTGATTTTCTTCCTGTAAATCCCTTTCAAAGTATAAGGGAAAAAATCCACTGTAGGCACAGTCCAAAACAGATCAGTCTCTTCAGTTCTTCAACCTGTAGCATATCCAACTGGGTTTTGGAGGTGAAACTGAAAAAAACGGTGATTTGTCCGAAGTTTATTATTCCCTTGTCAATCACTTATAGAGACCGATTGACCTTTATGGTTCCAAGAGCTCTAAGGGGCGGGTATTGATTGGATCAAGGGTGGTGCTGCCTCTTATTAGAGAGAGAATTTGGATAAGCTCTGCCATGTCAACCAGCAGCATACCACATATCCCTTGCCAGAGTTTTGGGGGAAACGTATGAAGAAATCAGCCAGTTACTTACTGCCTAAATACTTTTATCCCCAAACTTTGACCATGGGTATTCATATGACTATGAACTACAACTGAGTGGCTTCAGCTTGAGATCTGTATGTGATTGAAATGACTCTTACAGAGTCTGAATGGAGTTTGATTTATCTTTCTGGTTTCTGGGTAATTTTGTAAATTCCCCCCCCTTTTCTTCATCCACTTATATCTGTTTTTTTTTTTCCTCATTTTACTGTGTATATTTTCATGAGTTGACTCAAAGCTTTCAAGAATGATGGTGACTTAGAAAAAGAGTTCTTGAAAAATACAAACAATTTTGGATGTGGAACATTTAGATTTTTCTAAATTACTTTTTTTTTTTTTTCAGCTGAAATTTTTGTCCATTTGGAAAGAGAAATGTAGGCACATGGCTGGGTTTGCTGGCAGCCCATCAGTCTGTCAGATCAGCAGAGCTCTTGACTCTTGCTTGACTGTGGATATGCATAAATGCCAGTAAAATGGTAACTGCAAGTTTTGGGTCTGGCTGAGGTGGAGTTCATTTTCCCATAGCAGCCCTCACAGTGCTGGGCTTTGCATCAGGAAGGTGTTGATAACACTCCAGTGTTTTGGCTACTGTTGAGCAGTGCTGGCACAGCATCAGCACTGACTCTCAACATTCCCCCCTGGCACATGGAGGGCAAGATTCTGGGAGGGCACACAACCAGGCTAGCTGACCCAAACTAACCAAAGGGATATTCCATATCATATGACATCAGCTCAGATATAAAAGCTAAAGGAAGGAGGAGGAAGAGGAGTGCATTTGTTTACAATGTTTGGCTGCTGAGCAACCACTCCACGTGCTGAAGGCCCTAGTGCAGGGCTGTGTTTGCAGGTGGCAGGAGCACTGGGCTGTTCAGAACAGGCTGTTACCAACCATACATCTAAAAAGAGCCCTAAATACCTTTTAACAGGCCTTAGATTATTCACTAATTTTGCCCTGAATTTTGTGTTTTCTCTTTGTGAACAGTGCATACTCAATAAATGCAATTTTCTTGCCTTTACTTACCAGTATAGTGGACTAGTATCAAGCTTTTAAAAATAATGATTTATGAAGTTCAGTGAATGCTAGTTCAGCTTTAAACTAAAACTATTGCAATAAGAATGATATTTTGTCGAGCTGACTCTTAAATACGGGCTAGAAAAACCCATATTGGTTTGAAATTAGGCACACAAAATTCCCAGGCAAAATGAAAATAATCGAAAGTCAAAAGAAATGGGCTATTTTTGAATGATGTAGCTAAAGCCAGAGTAAGTGTGCCAGTTTCAGTCATCATTGTCAGAAATAGAATATATAATTTGACAAGGGAGTGGCTCATCATATTGCTTTATTAGTTGTTTTTGGTTTTGTTTGTTTTTTCAATTAAGAAAGTCAGATTTCCATTTCTAACTCTCAGAAAGCTACTTCTAAGGTCTACTCTCACCAAAATGTATAACCAGAAAGAGCCACTTCACACTGCAGGTGCAAACACTGTTTGCAAAACTCTCTCCATCTGTTAAATGAAAACAACTCTGAATGAAATGTATTAGAATGTAAATCCTTTTAAATATGCATACGCATACATTCTCTTCTACTCCTGTAACTATGTTGTTTATCCAGAGGAAATACCCCTGTGTTGCAAAGTGTTGGTTTTTTATCAAATTAATATCTCATGTTTCCCAGGTGGGATGCTTTTAGATGGATTTTTAATTAATTATAGAATGGAGAGATGTGCAGAAGACATACTCCAGATTAAATCTTGAGAGAAAGACTAGGTTTTGCTTTGCATTAACTTACCTTGTCATCCAACAATAGTGTACTCACAGTGTCTTGACAAACCTAAAACCAAGGTAGGTATCATATTGGATATATAGGTGGAGATTTTACCCCTGAAATCATTGGCAGCTCCCCCAATGGATCCCCAACTAATCCAATTCAACTCCTTAATTAATTTATATATAAGCTCTGCATGCTGAATACAGCCACCTCATCCCAAGGTGAGAGCAAATGTGAAGTAACTGAAGAACAGACGATTACAATCCAAGCAAAATTTATTATAAATCCAGAATAATTCCAATTATCTTTTCTCAGACTTTGCAGAAATGTCCTTATTCATTTTCAGCATGATTGGGACCGTTTTCAGTCTAAGATTTTCCAATAGAAATGGAAGAAAATTATTGGATAAAGTTAAAACAGGTTTTAATGACGATGAAAGCAGTCTATAACTACACTGTGGAAGAACAATTTGCTATTTCTTCAAAATACATATCAGTCTGTCTACCTGCCAATTCCCTTAACATAGAGTATATATAAATTTGTGTATTAAAAAAAAATTACCTAAGAGTTTGCTTCTGACAGGTGCTGAGTGCCTGACAGAAGAAGCTCAGCAACTGTCAGAATCCTTCTTAAAATAGATGATTTTCACAGACAGCAAAATAACTGTGAAAGAACATTTCTAACCTCAAATAAATACTGGCTTAACAACTTGACTCTCTGATCTGAATTGAAACAAAAAAACATTGTTTATATGTAAGAGATGTCATTTAGTTTCTAAATTTTTTTTTTAATTTAAACTTTCAATTTAAAGATAAAAATTTGCTTAAGGTTAAGTAAGATTGTTGTCTGTTTGTTTGCTTTTATATCCTGTTTCCTATAACTGAAACTGGGGGAACTGAAAAATTCTAATAAAATACTTACTAATTTTCATCTTGTCCCGGAGTTAGGATTTGACCAGATGCAATTGCCATGTTTCTTTTGACTTCAAAGCAGTTCAGAGGAAGTCTGTCTAACCAGGTAGGGAAGCATCTCCAAACTTCTGCTGACCCTTTGCAGTCTGAACTATAATCAGGTGATAAATCTAGGAACTTCAACTTTTACCATAGCGCTAGTTAAAGCAATGCCAAAATACTAGTGAATACTACTGAAAAAGTTGTTCAGTTATAAACCAAAATTATTTTCTCTTTACATTGATGAAAATCCATTAATTAATGTTGTCTCCAAGTTTCAGTTTTTGTACTGACTTATTCAGACTCCAACCTTTCTACTATGAATGAAATATAAAACCAAAGGATCATAGAACAGTTTGGGATGGAAGGGACATTTAAAAATCAATTAGTCCAACCCCCTCTGCAATGAGCAGGGACATCTTCAGCTGGGGATCAGGTTTCTCAAAGCCTCATCCAACCTGACTTTAAATATTTCCGTGTTTGGACCATCTAGCACCTGTCTGAGTAAACAGACCTAGTTTTTCACTGCCTTCATTGTATAAAACCTCTTCCTTTTATAGAGCCTGAATGTACCTTCCTTTCATTTAAATCTATTGTGGAGGGATATTGCTGTTTACCTCAAATAAGTTTTAAGTCTAATGAATTACATAAGATTATAATACTGTGGGATTCAGTGTGTTGTTTCCTCAGTGTTACTTGCTTAGCATGAGTAGTTGGATTTGTTAAGCCACAAGCAGTGAACCTACACCAATTTCTCTAGTAACTGTGCTGTGTTTTTTCTTTGACTTTCCTGTGCTGAGGACCCCAGAGCTGTACATGGTACTCCGGGTGGGGGCTCATGGGAGTAAAATAGAGGAGGAGAATTTCCTCCCTCAACCTGCTGGCCATGCTGTTTTTGGTGCACGGTAGGCACTGCTGGGTTTCTGGGCTGCAAGCACATGTTCAGCTCTTCATCCATCAAGACTCCCAAGTTCTTCTCTGCAAGACTGCTCTCAATGCCTTTATCCCCCAGTCTGTATTGATACTGGGTATTGTTCCAACCCAGGTGTTGCCCTAACAGGTGGTTGCCCCAACCTTGCACTTGAATTTGTTGAAGATCATGATGTTCCCATGGGCCTATTCCTTGAGGTTGTCCAGATCCCTCTGGATGCCATCCCATCCTTCAGGGGTGCTAACAGCACTGCTCAGCTTGGTGTCATCCTCAAATTTGCTGAGAGTGCACTCAGTCCAACTGTCTGTGTCTTTACTAAAGATGACCCCGAGATTAGCTCAGTTGGTTAGAGCCTGGTGCTAATAACACCAAGGTCGTGGGTTTGAGCCCTGTACAGCCTATTAACTTAAGAGTTATACTGGAGGATCCTTGTGGGTCCCTTCAAAATCATTCTGTGATACTAAATGTTACTGGTACCAGTGCAGGCCCCTGAGGGACAGAACTCATTACTGATCTCCATCTGGAGATAGAGCAGCTGACCACTCTCTGGGTGCAAACATCTACCCAATTCTTTATCCACATAGAGAGTCCACCCATCAAATCTAAATTTCTCCAATTTAGAGAGGAGGATGTCATATGTGACAATATCAAAGGCCTTACAGAAGTCCAGAGAGATGATACCTGTAGTCTTCCATTGTCCACTGATTTAGTCACTCTATCAAAGAAGGCCACTAGGTAGATCAGGGAAGATTTGCCCTTGATGAAACTGTACTGGCTATCTTGAACCACCACCCAGTCCTCGATGTGCCGCAGCATAGGTTCTAGGAGGATCTGTTCCATATAATTGCTTTTTTCAGTCATTTTACATGTTTACCAAGTCAATTCCCAAATTCAAAAGAGTTTTGTGTGCACATGTATACTTGTTTTTTTGTTTGACTATTTTTGTAAACTGCAGAAAATAAACTTCAGATTGCAGTGACGTACCATACAATTTATGCAGAGGAAATATTCTGACATTCTTTCCTTTCTTCAGATTAGATTTGTGTTTATTACAAAATCTTGAACTGTCTGTATGTGAGACTAGGTAAAAAAAATTTTGACAGCTTAACACATTCAATGTTAGATCTTAGTGCTTAATTTTATGCAGATTAGAATGTAAACACAGATAAATATAACAAGACACATCATTGCTGGAGGCTACTAACATTTCTGCATACATGAGAAAATTAACTGGCACTACAATAACTTTGTTGGGGAGCTATGCCCAAGTAACTCCCTGCATATTTGATTCTGAAATAAAAATGACTTTATTCTGGAATGATTATTCCCCCTTGGAAACAGAGTAATTATTCTGGAATAAAATTGCTTTTATTCTGGAACTGAATGTCTGCACTGGGGAGTTATTCCAGAATAGTTAAATTATACCAAAATAGCAATAATGGAAGTTATTACAGAATAGCTCTGCTGGTTAATTTCCCCCGTGTAGAGCAGACCAAAGGTTGAGTTACACCAGAATGTATCATACATAATTATGTGAGTGATTGCTGCAGAGTAAGAAAGGTTTTAAAGGGAATTACTCCTGTTTAAGATAACTTCTCCTACTCTTCCTCTATCATGCCCTGCCCCCTGTCCCAAATAAAATCCTGGTTAATTAATCCCTGCAGCTAAGAAAGCTTCAGAAAAAAAAATAGTATATTCCAGAGCGGGACAGTAAATTATTGCAGCCAATCCCATCCAAATTAGAATCATCATCTACAGAAGGCACTACCTTGTTTACTGTCTCATACATGTGTCATCTGTATTGGATTGCCCTCCTTTCCATTCACAGTGACAGCTATCATCATACAAAAACTTCTTGTTTCTGTTCTTACTAAGCTGTGGCGGTTCCAATAGACTGCACTTTGTGTCCTGCAAAGTGTCAAAACCCAGAGTACGCCATGTGAATCCGCCTTTCTGAAACAAATGTTGCACTTGGTGCCTAATCCTCAGGTAATGAGATTTGGAGGAGGCAGAAAAGAGGGAACTTCCTGCACTTAAAACCAGGTCCTGAGAGGTAATATAATGGAATAAACTGCGGGTCTGTAGATACAGCAGATCTCAGCATTCTAGGGAGGCAACATGATAGGGATAAACTTTTCGGGTTTTGTTGAGCCTCTACCTTCTGTCAAGCTTTCCTTTGCCTTTCCGTCGTGGGAGATAGATAGTTGGATAAAGTCGAGGATTTGGACTTCATTAAAACTAAGATTGTTCCACATAATTAGGGCTGTAAAGTAAGAAACATCCCCTTGGACTCCAAGGCTCCCCTCTGTTCTGCTGCAGTGTTCACTAGCTGTAGGCTAGGCCTCCCCTGCCTCCTCAGGGGTATTAAATGAGCAGCACTTTCAGGGGCAAACTCCCACTTTGTGGAGCTCTGGCATGGCTCTGGAAGTCTCTGAAAGGTTTATATTATCTACACAGAAAAACAAGTCAGAGCAAAGGTTTATGAGGGGAGAGGTGAAGGGAAGTGTGGTGGGGTCTGTGTGCATATCACAGTGGGAAAAAAGATTGCTGAAACAGGCTGCTCCGGGGTCTGAGGTCTAGGTATTTTGACTGGCATGCCTAGGTGTCTTTCCTGCTAATGCTCTGATGGGGAAGCTCCCCTTCCCATGCCAAGTGGTCTAATCCTTGCAGATTATTTTGCCTTACAGCCTTATTTTATGTGCTGGCAACCCACTTGCAGTATGTTAATGTTTTGTTGACACCGAGTCTGCTGCCTGTCATTAGTTTTAGTGGAAGTAAGTGAAGGAATGAAATCTCACATGGGAGAAATAGACAGTGCATGCCCACAAACATGTTGCACACTTTATTTTGGAAGTCACATTCTTGTCTGCTCCCAGCTGTTTTTTAAATAATTGATTACTCCTACAAGACCCGAGACCCCGTGACTTTCATGATATACCTGATTGATTTAAAAAATATGGTACAATATCCTCGACAGTGATATCACCTATCAGTGTGTTTATAAAATGAAACCTAGAAAGATGCTTTGTGGCTTGGAAGCCTCTGACGTTCAGTGGTGAATTGAGTACCCCTGTGTACTGCATACTAAAATTTCAGAATACCTAAGAAAAAAAAAATAGAAAAATCTAGTTATATTTGTCAGCTACAGTTTTCAAGACCTTCTTTTGCTCAGTTAGGAGGTTACATGATTTTCTAGCTTTCAGATGTCTAACTTCAACTCTGTAGTCTGTCAGCTTAGGGAAACAAGACTTGGTGATCATGCTGTCAGTCTGTGTCTATTTGTGTATTGTCCTCTGATAGCTTTTGCACACTTTGGTTGATGTCAACAAAATGTGACTGAGGAAGCCAAAGTCTCCAGTAGAGTTGTGTTCCAATGACTTCTCTGCTCTTTGCGGGAGACAGACTATATATGACTACAGTGTTAGCTGAACTCCTCCTAGAGAACCTGGCAGAAGAGAAGCAGAAGAGAAGTGTTTTTTTCTTTACTGACAGCAACAGAAATGAATCTAGTGTTCAACAAGAGGATGTATCATCTTGTTGTTGTGATGGTCACTACTTTTGCCAAAGCCGTGGCCCAGGCAGGCCTTCAAGGCTATAGCGACACATTTGCACAGTGACACCCAGGATGGGCTGGCCTGTCGATCTGTGATACAGTTAGAAAAAAACATGCTAAGCTTTACTTGAGGGCCTCAGAAAATTTTTAAAGTCCTGAGATCAAACGAATCAAGTGAGATCTTCAAGAACTGAATCACATTATCTGACACCAAAGGGAAATGGCCCCTTTATTCTAAATGGGAGCTGTCAAGCCCTTTGGAAGTCCTGCCCATTAAGAAGCCTGATACATGGACAAATCTGCTCCACAGTATATGCTAAATCTCACTTCAGGTTTTGTGCTCTTTATATTTGTCTCACCAATTCTCTGTGTGCAAAATATTGCGTGTGCACATTCCTTTATCCATTCCTGCTCCCAGAAAGTCAGGAAAATTGCACATGGGTGTTCCCAGTAATGTTCTAGCATAATATTTATCAAAAATACATGACCTGTGTTACACTTTGTCCATTATTTCTCATATAGTTGTTCATCAGCACTATGGTAACAGAGGGTACTACTGTAGAAAAAGCCCATTGTTTGGCTTTCCTAGTAATTTGAGCTAAGGAAGTGTCATAGTATCCATGTGCTCTGAACAGGAAACAGAGACTGTATTTCAGCATCAGAATATTGCCTGTTCATTTAAAGACTTTGACACAACTGTATTTAAGTTTACAATTCTAGTCTTATATTGATAAGTTTTAAATTTAGGGTGAGAACAACTTAAGCTCATTAAGTGTCATTGTTGTATGTATCTACTACTTTTGGGTGGTGAGACAGTGATAATAGGTAGGGATGCATACTACTGCAACTATACATCAAGTGATCACCAGATTAAAATCCAAGAGACTAGCAGGTTTTAACAGACTAACAAGCCAGATAAATTAAGTAGCTTTCAGCCCATGACCTTGCTGGCTAGCCTTCCCCTTGCAAGAGAAAGGAGATTCCTGTAACTTTTGCAGTGTTTCTACAGCCTCTAATCCCCGTTTCTTTTGTCGTCTCAGACCCTTTTTCTACTGCATTTTTTGCTTTTAAATTGTGAACTTGTTAATGCTGAATAAATGTTGTTTTATGAAAGAATTAAATATTGAACTTTAAATCAATTAAATAGTAGATACACTGGCTATATTTAAATGTCCTTGTCATGGAAGAATTCAAGTGAGTCTTTTCTGTTTCATTTACAGTGTCTCTTCTGAGAAACCCCAAGTCTGTGATGCCCTGTCCTTTCTCTACCCCAGTGTCATTCATGCCTTTGTTTTTCATGGTCTTACATCTCTAGTTTTACTTTATACCATCCACAGTAATTGAGGGGCTGAATAGTCACCTCTCTGTGCTGATATAAAAGGAGTAACAATGAGAAAATGCTGAATGTGGTCTGCTGGTTTAAGCAAAGTGGGGTGCATGCACACAGTATGGGGTTACTGATGCTGTAGTCAGACTGACAAAAATCAGTGTTTCCTGCTGACTACCTGGCCCCAGGTAGTAATTAAAGGTAGTAACTAAAGTTACTTTACCCTTTTATACCAATCTAATACCCTCATGCCAAGTCAAGATAACTTGAGTTACCATCCTACTCCTAAATTTCCTGTTGACAAGTAACCCAGAAGTTTTCATAAATTCAAAGACTTAGACTATTTGGTCTGCTATGACCTTTTGCTATAACCTCCAGCACAAAACAGACCATATAGTTCATGCTTTTACTTATTGGACTGTACTTTTGCGAAGACCAAAGAACTGTCAGGAAAAGCAAGATGCTTCATGCTAGGCATTCTTCTTCAACTATTACCTTTCTACCCGTAGGCCAAAAGTCTAAGGACTTCTGGTTTCTGCCCTTTAATAGCATCTCAGTTAGCAAAAACAGATTTTAGTAGGACAGCACTCTTTTCAGGACAGATTTTGATGGATACTAGAACATGAAATGTCAAATAGAAGAGAAATTTTCTTGTTGGGGTCATTTGATATTGTATTGTATTGTGCTATGCTACTGCTTATCTTGGGTTGCAGAGGTTATTTGCTGCAGGGAAGGCTGGGAATGTCATTAGAGCGCTGTGCCCTGAGATAACCTGCAGCATATCATTAAACCATCTAATGACTGTATGGCCCATTGACCTCCATCAGTCATTTACTAACAATGTTTGTTATTTACAGGCACTAGGGAAATTACTGTTGAGTTATCACTCACCCTTCCCTTGCTGCTGCCATCACAATACCTGGTGATATCCAACAGGAAAATTTAGAAAGCCAGTAAATTTGCTTTAAAGGTATGGTCCGGTGTGCATGTGAATTAAATCTGTGGGTGTGTTTACTGAACCCTCTCTGTTGTCATCACCCACCCTTCCCCCCCAAATCTGGTATATCACACTTGTCACTGAAATAATATTTTCATGTAGCCATGCCTTGCCATCCAGCTTTGGGTTCTGCTAGCTGAAATTTTCTCTTAAAAGCATGTTATGCAACACTCTGGAATGGAGATAAATCCAGTGATGGAAGAAGATGAATACATAAATAATTGGTACCTGTACTGAAAATGTCACTTAACCCCCAGATTCTTAAAATAAAGCACTTGGGAGTCTTAAAGTACTATATTCTTCTGCTAATGTAAAGTGTCTGTTACCCCTCATCTCAAAACCCTTCTTCTATTAAATCAGGTATTTTCAAAGACACTCAAGGTTATTAGACAGCTAAACCTTACTGGAACTGAAAGGTATTGGCTTTGATTTTTGTCTGTGAGGTTTTGGAGCAGAGGTGGGTGTCCAGGAAGTGGAGATAAGGTAGTTGTTTATCTAAACTATTTTTCAGTTAATATGCAATAAAAAAAAAAAAAACTGGCAGTGTTTTCAGAAAATATTAAGCTTTCCTACTGGTTAAATGTCTATTCAACAAGCTAAATTAACCTGCTGTTTATCCCAAGTATGAGCAATTGAACTTTCCTTTGAGGTAAATGAGGGCTAATGAAGAACGTGAAATACAGATGGAATAATATTCCAATCACGTGCCTGCTTGAAACCTCACAGAGAGGGGTATAGCTTTCACTGCCTTCAGTGAATTATGACAGTACAGAACAAGGCATTGTGTACTGCTAGAATTAATTAGCATTACTGGCTCCATTTGAGGGTGACCAGATGTCCACAGCCAAAGCAGGACACCTATCTCTAGCTGCCAGGATTTCAAAAGGACAACAACGTGCAAATCAAGTCAAATTATGTTTGTACTGCAGAGATTGATTCAGCTTTTGGGATTTTCCTGTACAAAAGAGAGTAATAACATAAATAAGTGGTGTTTATGCTTGAGAGAGTTTGATTCTGTTACCATATCTACTGCAGTTTTCCTTTTTAAAGCAGGACTAAGTTTGCTGGGTTCTTCAAACTCTTACTCTTTATTGCTTCTTCAGCTTCACTTCTTCACCATCAAATGGGGTTAATAAATAATGATGTTGCAAGTGTATCAGTGAGAAGTGCAAAGGAATGTAAGTCTGGGATACAGATCCAGCAAGAATAAATAATCAGGCCAGCTAAGGACATTCAGGGCATCAGCTCAAATCAGTCTATAGAGTACCAGAGTTTAAGGATGGTATTAACAAGACGTGGTATTAAGTGACCAAATAGCATTTTACAAAGCTGAATAAAGTTGCAACCAAACAGAAGGTCAGTTGTTGCAGTCTAATAACACAAAACCGATCATAATCTAGGATACACCATCAGCTGGGAAAAGCTTAGCATGATGGTAGACAAACGAATTACTGCAGCTTAATGACATCAGCAGAGCTACAGGAACTGACTATGACAGTGGCCTTTGCCACCAGCAAATGTTATCTAAAATGCATTAAACTAATGCATTAATCTAAACCACAGTGAACTTGTTACGCTGCAGTAATTCCATTCAATTTTGTGTCACAACACTTCAAACTTTTCACTAGGTTTTGTTTAAACCAATGCAGATTTAGTCACTCACTTCAAAACTCCATATCCCCAACACAGGCATTTCAGAGGAGATACTCAATTTAGTGTTGCCTTCATTAGATTCCAGAATAAAGACCCTCACATTCCAATCTCCAGACTTTCTAAGAAATACTGACCGAACACGAGTCTGTTTATTCTCTTTTAAACCAGTCAGTCATTTAAAAGAAAAGTTCTCTCTATTTTACTGTTAATTTTCTTCAAGACATAACATGATGTACAGGCACCAAGTTCCTCTGAGTTTTGCGGTGAAACTGCCACCATATCCCTCTATGGAATAAAGCTACCGTTTTTAAGCCAGGAAATATTTTGATAATCAGTCTCTCTGGCCTCTGGGTACAAACCTGAGAAGAGGACCCAACATGATAAACTTGCAAGTTTATCATAAAGATTTCAGATGGCACAGAAATCATAGCCCCTGCCAAGTAATTTAAATGGTTAAGTTTCCTCCCTGTATAAAGAGTTCCTTTTAATCTATAAAATAGATTAAAATAGTCTTGCTTCTCAGCCATAGGAGTTCATTATGGCTCCTCCTCATCTGTTCATAAACCACCTATTCAGATCTCTCTCTGCTTCTGAGTGTGAAACTACAAATTCTTTTTTAATGGACACTGGCTGGTTTCTTTGTTATCTTTTACTTCTTGTCAAGAATGGACATGTAAACAATATGAAGAAGAATGGAATAAATGACTTTCATCCAAGCAGAAGCCCAGGGAGCTGTGAACAGCACAGACCTTTCCTGAAAGAGACCAGGTCTACAGCACAAGAATTTCCTTGTGAACAGGTGTTTGGTGTAGCACCTTAAAAATGTAATGGCAAAGATGTGATAAGGGATACCAGTCTTGTGAGAATGAAAGTGAGGCATGCTTTTGTTGCAAGTGGATCTGACTCAGCTAGTGAACAAGACAGGAAGCAGGCTTCTTGGGAAAGAGAGCTCCCATGCTGCAAAGGAGGAGCTATATCAAAGTGAATGATCCTAGGCTCCTTCTGAAAGCCTCACCTGTCTTCGAAGAATGGACAGACAGTATGAAAAGACCTCATTAGGGAAATAGGGCAGCACAGTGCATATGTTATACTGTCAGATTTCAGATCAACCGTGTATAGAATCACTTATGTGGGCTTTGTGCCTGTTTGTTTTTAACTGCCAGATGTCCTTTAAGGGTCAGTTCAGAAGTCAGGAGAACCTGCAGGATTTGGGAGGTGAGAAGGGTGTGCTTAAACTAGTACAGAACAAGGGAGCAATAACCCTAAACTTGACTTGTGCGTTAATATTGCAATATAATCCTGTGTCTACCAGGAAATAATGGGGTGGAGTGGACATAAAAGATGTGGAAGGGAAAGTTGGCACCGCAGTGTTCTCAGTTCAAAGGAAGGCATGGGACTGGCTTCCTGGAATTTGAACACATCAGCCTGGTAAGCTTTTAAGTAGGAAAGGGTTACCTGAAGCTATGTGTCACAATGTCTTATTTAATGACTACCTGCAGACTGTGGCAAAACAACTTTTTGCCTTTCTCTCAGCTTAACCAAGGAGGCTAACAAGTGTGAGGCTGACCATGTAGGAGCTCAGTGAGGGATTCAAATCCAAACCACATCAATGTGAGAACAAATGATCATCTTTTAGCTGGAATTTTATCTCTTTTGGATGTTAGCCCCTCTGGATCCCATCATTAAATGCACAACAGTCTGCTTTACAACACTGTTTGCACTTAATAATTGGATCGGTGCTGATACTAACTATGCTGGATACCGGACTTCACTTTGGTACCCTTCAGTACTTCACTGTTTCCCTGGTAGTCCACAGAGGTGATAATTGTGTGGAGAGGTTTTGCTGAGGCTTTTATTTTTAAAACCTTGGTAGTTATTGTGTATGTCTGTCACAGCTTTTATGGTGTTTCAGTGATGGTTTGACAATTTTTATTTTCAAATTGACAGTTCCGATAATGATGTACTACTCAGGAAATCTGTAAATCTTCTGGTGAATAAATCCTCTGTATATTTTTGTTTAATGTATTTGGCAGCATTGTAATGGATTTAAAATTACATTTATTGTGCGTGTTACTGTGTGACAAGGGATGGATTTCAACCACTCCTTTCCCGAGAAACATAGCATTATTACTTGATGCAGAAATACTGCTTTTACATATAGGTAACTTATCACAATTTAAACTTGCCCTCTGACAGTGATTCACATAAACCTTGCGTGTTCTGTGGCCAAACTGGGAAGCTCAGCAAGCACTGAGTATTATCAGATTCTCATGCTTCAAGGGAAAATATATGGATTATGATTACATTAAAGCTACTATTCCTGCTTCCTGCTCTACCACCTTAATATTGCCCAGTCCAAGAGCATCTCCCACCGTGACCCCCGTGGAGCCTCTCTGTCTGACCATGTCTACTCTTAACATGCATCTGACTGCAGCAGGGCAGAAGGGAGATGGGAGGAGAAGGGCAGGACACTCAGCATCTCCCATGGGCATGTCAAAGTAAGATTTTTTGATGAGTCCTAATCACTCTGATTTGTTATTCAGACCTGGTTTTGTATCTGAAAGTGTATCCTAACCCCCTTGAATAGACTTACCAAACAAGCCAGCTTCACAGGTATATGTCGTGGGAAAGACCACAGAATTCCGTGCCAGCCACGGAATTTCACGGGAGCCCACTCCATCGAATTCCCATTCAGGTTCCTTTGAAAATCATTGTCTATCTTTATGTGATACCCTTCTTCATAATGAGACACTTCTGTGGGAGGCTTTGAAGACACTAGAGGTCCAGAGATTGCCCACAGGATTTTTTATTAGCTTTCATAATTTAATCATGAGTCATGATTGCTTCAACCCATAGTTACCTATTCCTGCCATAGCTTTCTCAGCAGCAGCTTTCTGCTTTTCTAGCTTCCCACAGAACTGCACTGTCATCAGGGAGGCTTACCATCCTTAAACAGACCCTCTTAGCAGGTGAATGTCCCTAACTTCAGTACTGCAACAAATGCTTTCACTACACAGCTGTTGAAAGTTAGGTTCTGCTGGTTTGTTGGGTGATTAATCAGCAGGGGCTAGTCAACAGACATTAGATGGGCTTTCATGCTTTTCTCCCTCTTCCTCCTTCTCACCTACTGCACATCCAAGAGGCGCTGCCTGTGTATAACCATGGATGCTATTAACTTGTATGGTGGCACATCCTAAACTCAGGACACTCTATCCTCTCTACCTGTGGTTGCCCCATGACTCCCACTGGCCTGGGACCATGAAGTGAAGAATGTTCCCTCCAGATTCCTGTCATTTTTGTTCCCTACAAAAAAACACCACAAAATCCAGAACAAGTGAACAAAACATTTTCGTTCTAAGGTGTTCCAGAAAGGGCACGGGAAGTGGCAACACTGTGATTCAGTCAGAAGATTTTATTTTGGCTTTGATACTTTTCCCTTGTGATTTAGAACTGTCTGTCCTCAGCATCCCTTTATTTAGTGTGTGGGTGCAAGGGCAAGAACCCAAAGTTGATATTTCTCCCTTCTTTTATTCCTCTGGTTCAACTTGCAGAACCATTTTTGTTTTCTTTCTTTTTTTTTTTTTTTCAAAAAGAGAAGGAAAAAAAAAGTGGCAAGAAAATCCCTTCACCCTCTAATTTGGGAAAAACTTGTGCCCTCCTGCTTTTACTGCAGTGATGTAAATTGTTGTTACTGCTGAACAGAGTGACTTGTTCTCCCAAACAGTTCTCGCTGATGATGACATTATACCAGCTTAACTAAAATAGAATTGGTTTTGTTTTCTCCTTACTCGCAGTTGCTACAACTGTCAATGTTTCTATGCAAATAAGCCATCGTAATGTCATACCTGGATCTAGGTTTTGCAGAAACCTTTGAGACAGCAGTCCTTGCCCCTTAGTTTCAAAGTATTTCTGTGGCTGACTAGATAAACGTATGGTGGGGTGGCTAATGTGGTCTAATTTGGCTATAGTGCCCCACTGCCACTAAAGACAGGAAGTTATACAGTGTGGGAAACCTTTGGCTTGGAAATACTGTACCAGGGACCCTACTGAATGAGAACTCATAGGATTCATCTCAATTTACCAGAGAAAACTCTGGTATGTAATGCCAGAAAAGTTGATGGTAGTATTGGCCTGGACATTCTCATATTTATTTGTTCTTTTTTTTTTCAGAATTTTTTTTTCTCTTTTCTAGGTCTGATAATAATAACTTACTAAAGAGCTCTTAATATGAAGAAAGGTATTATATCATAGAATCATAGAATGGCTTGGGTTGGAAGGGACCTTAAGGATCATCTAGTTCCAACTACCCTGCTGTAGGCAGGGACACCTTTCACTAGATCATTTCACTATATCATATTTTCACTAAATATATGCCCTCACTCTGCTTTTTCCGAGGTCTGAGGCTCATTATGAACCCCAGTGTATTTTTGGTCTCTTTTTTGTCTAAAGCTCATTTGTTCTTTTTTAAAAAAAAAAAAAACCTGTTAATATTTCACTTCAGAATTCACACTACCAATCCCAGTTTCCCAGACAGAAGTTAGCAGAGGATATGGTATAAACTATATAGAAATTCAAATAGAAGCATCATGCATGGTAAAATTCACCCAAATACAATCATCATTAAATCATCCATGAAGATATGGAAATGTTTTAAAAAATGATAACTGATGTTATTAACTGTGACTTTAAAGAGATAATTAGGATTTTTTTCTCTTTTGTCACTATGATACTCTCTCATCTTGGCTGAGAATCTGCTCTTGGAAACACAACAAAATATTATGAAGAAATAATAAGAAGTTAAATAAGGGTGAATAATATCCACTATGCTATTTTGTGATATAATTTCTCTCTCCCATGAACAACTGCTCATACAAGTCCCATATAAGGAGGTCACAATCATGCCATCTGTTCCACTGAACACAAATACTTCACTTTCTGCTGTATGCTAGCCATTGATTCCTTCACCCTGTATTTAGCACTTGTCTTCTAGAACAGACTGTGAGGGTTGAAGAGATTCATGTTTCTTGAAAACAGGCACAAATTCCATTGTTGAAGGTTACTTTCCTTCCTTGCATGTTGGTCTGGATAGAAACAGAACTTAATTCTTGGCAGGACTCTCCCCATGTTCAAGTTTTTCACCTTTCACAAGAAAAGCATTTGTCTTTGTTTCCAGAAATGAGAGTAGTCTCAAAATTGAGGCAAGCCTCAATTAGGTAATGAGATTAGAAGAAAACACTTTCTCCTATGCTTGTAACTTTCAATTGTGTCTCTACCTAGTTATTTTTAAGGTGTGTATCCTCATGACCCAAGGCAATCCATAAATTGTACATTACTATAAGCCTTGAAATGGCTTGAGATAACAGACTTTCCTGTAACAAGAACAGACTGAAAAATGATTTCCAAGAACTTTTATAAGTTCCTGTATTATTATTTAATTGTTCCATTTCATCTATAATGGTACAACTGTAAGACAGGAGTTCAGTTGTAACTGTTTGGCACCTTAAAGCAGACCTTTCCATCTCTACAGAGGATCAGGTTCTTTTTGCTTAACGTGATTAGTTTAAAACGTTTGACAACTTGTCCAAACTATTCCTCTCTCTCTCTCCCTTTATGATATGTGTATAAAATAATCCACCATTCCTCAGGGGGCTGAATTGCCTCTAAGATTTTCAAAATTCCTTCAACAAGTGTCAGAGGAGTGTCTAGCTGAGACATTATTTACTTTTGTGAAGAAATGGAACGATTACTTGACAATGTTCTATAAAAATCTGAATTTATATGAAGGGAATCTTCAATCATATTAGGTATTTTTCTAAAACTGGTGGGGTCTTTGAAAAAGTGCTTGTTTGCCTTCCTAATTCTCCCTTTGCTGCTATTCAAAAGAGTGGTGAAAAATGTGCTCACTCTAATTTGGACAGAGATAGTCCAACCTAATTCTATGCTTTATTTCCAAGCAGTCTGATCCAAAAATCCATTGAGGTCATTGATGTTTAAATTGTTTTTGGCCTCCAATGGAAACATATAGGAGCTCATTTTGTAGCTTCAAGCCATGTGCTGGTACCAGGCATAAGTGCTATTTATCCATTCCATGCATAGAAATCCAGCCAAAAGAGACAGCCAATTATTTTGGCCCAATTTTTCATGGTCTTCATGGAAATGAAAGAAGGGAACAAAATCCACTTATTAAAACTGGCCCATCTCCATTTTATTCAAATGGGTCACAGTTCATTTCATACATTTCTAAAAAAATATACTCCTGCTAGCAGTGATTCCAGAACTTATTTAAATGAGCAGAGATAAGATTTATCCTTATCCACAATGATTAACATGTGGATGGACACCAGTTTTCAATGTACTTTTAGAATATTTTTATTCTAATATATTAATAAGTATGTTAA
Source organism: Empidonax traillii (assembly GCF_003031625.1). Lineage (NCBI taxonomy): Eukaryota > Metazoa > Chordata > Aves > Passeriformes > Tyrannidae > Empidonax > Empidonax traillii. The sequence goes on along the minus strand of NW_020955968.1, from coordinate 198,562 downwards.
AATTGAACTCTCACTGTTTTATCCTCTTCCTGGACTACAACAGCATACTCAAGATGACTAAATAATTCCTAACTCAGTTCTGTATTATTCAGTGAAACACATCCAATTAGAACCTAGGTGACACAACATAAAATAAGTTAAAAGATTTAAAAACCTCACACTTCCTCCTCTAAGATTAGCCATATGAGAAAAGGATTATCAGATAAAACCCAATTAGTGACATAGTAAAACATTCAAAATAAAATCCCTAAACATTACCAAGCTGAATGTTCAGATCTTGCTACAGATGAGTTAGACATATTACTCTGGTACAGGTTTCAAAATATGATTATAAATCTCAATTGGCAAGCCTGCATGTTTTAATGTTTTAATTTTTCACTCTCTCCCTCTCTACCTCCCTACCTTTTTTTAAATTTTTTCTTCTTTTTTGAATCTCTAGTGATCTTATTAAGTAATGGGTTTGAGTTTTTGAACCCATCACTAATAATGATGTCAAAATCCTAATGACCTCTGCTTGTCATCCAAGCAGACCTCTTGCAACCTCTAACAACTAACAACTAGATGCTGGATAAGAAACTGCTGCTTCCTTACACTGCCTTTTCTATGGCTCTTGCATAGCTCGGTCTCTTGACTAACTTTATTCTTTCCCTAAACTCTCTATTTCCCCATTACAGTGAGAACTATGAGTTGTTTCTTCCATAGAATAAATATGCAGAGGCCTAATCCAAAACTTTGAAAATGACTGTTTGAAAACCATGGCCTTATAAGTGCATTTGTAGGAGTCTTTAGCCAGCGTGTGTGCTGTCAGTACCTTTGAGACAAATTCTTTTCTTTCTTGGACCTAATTTTAGGCTGAATTTGTTTTGCAGTAAGAGCTGGCCGGAGGAGAACTACTTTTTGTGGCACTATTGGAGACTTCCAGTGCAAGCTGCTGCACCTGGTCAGGGCAACCTCCAGTATCAATCAGGCTGTGGGATGAACAGGTTGAGAGAGGCCCTGAGGAGAAGGACTTGGGATTGCCATGAATGAGAGGCTGGACATGACCCAGCAATGTGCACTTGCAGCCTAGAAAGCCAATTGTGTCCTGGGCTGCATCAAAGGCAGCGAGGCTAGCAGGGCGAGGGAGGGGATTCTGCCCCTCTGCTCTTTTCTGGTGAGACTTTGCCTGGAGTGCTGTATCTGTTTCTAAGGTATGGAACACCTCTCCTATGAGGAAAGCCTAAGAAGAATTTGGATTGTTCAGCCTGGAGAAAACTTTGGGGTGACCTAATTATGGCCTTCTAGTATCTGAAGGGAACCTACAAGAAAGATGGAGAGAAATTTTCCAAGGATATGTAGTGACAGGACAAGGGGGAATGGCTTTAAACTGAAAGTGAGTGGGTTTAGATTAGATGTTAGGAAGAAATTCTTTACTGTGAGGGTGGTGAGGCATAGGTACAGGTTACCCAAGAAAGTTGTGGATGCCACATCCCTGGAAGAGTTCAAGGCCAGGTTGGATGGGTCTCTGAGCAACTTTGTCTCCTGAGAGGCCTGTCCCTGCCCATATCAAGGGGGTTGGAACTAGACAATCTTTAAGGTCCCTTCCAACCCCACCCATTCTATGATTGTATGAAATGTGTTGGAGTCCAAGGGTGTGTGGGAATGAGGAACTTCAGAAAAACCTCTGTCTGTACTCAAAATACAAGTGAAAGCCCATACTCTGAAAATACTTCTACCAAAAAGAGAAATTAAGAAGAAGGATACCACAATAGTCTGAACAAAAACTTCTATGAAGCATTATCTTATTAGCATTTTTCTACAAATCACTGAGATTTATATGTGGAAATTGGAACTGTGACTTTTATAAAGCTTTGGAAAATGGTTGAAATATTCTCTTATGGAAATTTTTGTTTATTTTTAATTTCAAATAGAGTAGACAAGTTTGTCTAGCTCTGTCAAAAAGTCATATGGGCATGGTATTATTTCGGTTCTCTGTTCCTAAACTAAGCTATATGTCAGAGACTCTTCAGACCTTGTTAGTGTTGACTGTAATTGCCATGATGAAGTTCGTGGCTATGTCCTTTGAAATAGGATGGCTTCCAAAAGAGAGACAATGATTGCCTACTGACATAGGAAACCACAAATAAATATTGCTGTGATGTACAGCCATTATTGCTGACTATTTGCATCAGTGTCCCCTCCCTCCATGCCAGTGCTATCTGAATAATAAATTTCCATCCTTTAGTGAGACCTTTCAACACTTTCCATCAAAGTCTCCAGTAAAAGAGATGTCCACATCCCTCTCCTCAGGGACTATAAGTTTAGATCAGCCCTCTATTATTTCTTCTGGTGGGAAATATCTGTTTTGCCCCTCAGTTCTGTCCTCCATGCAAAATATCTTTGAAGGATTTTTTTTTTAATGGAAAAGTTTTCTAAGTTTTGTTGTTAAGTTTGGTTTGGTTTTTATTTTGGTTTTTGTTTGTTTGTTTGTTTGTTTTTACACACGTGTGATTAATCCTAGTTTTGATGTGCCATGAAGGTAGCCTTCTCTTACCTTGGATGATAATACACTGCCTCCTTTTCTTCTTTTCTTGTGTGCTTTTCACACACAAATACTGACAGAACTAAGCCATTGCAAACAAAAGTGTGGTAGCGAAGGCCTTGAAGAGGCATTTCCACTGAAGAAGAAAGATTTACTGCTGAATAGATGGGCTGGCTGCCAGCACCGAGCCTCATTTCTCAGCTGTTCTTCAGGCTGTTAAATTATCAACAGGTGTTCCTAATAGGGAGAGTCATATGGTGTTGATGGTGCAGTGCTGAATCATTGTAACCAGGGGTGCATCGACTCACGTTCAGGGAGGTACTGTGTCAACAAGATTGTGGCAAGCAACCTTTTCTCCCAGATACCACAACTGTGATCCCACTTTTACAGTTTTGTGCATTTATTGGTATGTAGCTAAGAGAGTGGTAGAAGGCCATCACTGAGAGGCTGGTTATTTGCCTTGGAGTTAGTCTAAAAATTTCAGGGAATCCATGTTTGAAGGCAGATTTCTTGACGATTAGTTGTACATATTAGCATAACTCTGAGCTTAAGAAAAGAAATCTTATTTCACTTAAAACAAGGACCTGAACCTAAGTTTCCCATTTTACAGACAAATGTCAATTCTTTTGTCATATAAGTTTCTTTCTCGCACAGCATTGAAAGCACTACTAAAATCCTCATCACAAGCAATCTGCAAATGTGATTATCATAGAATCATTTGGGTTGAAAGGGACCTTACAGAACCTCTAATCCTAATCCTCCTGCCATGGGCAGAGACACCTTCCCCCAGAACACTGCCAGGGATGGGGCGTTCACAACTTGTCTGAGCAACCTGTTCCAGTGCCTCACCACCCTCAAAGTAAAGAATTTCTTCCAATATCTAACCTAAATTTACCCCCTTTTAGTTTGAAATACATTTGTTAAGCAATGATCTTTTCTTGCTTTAAGAAACAGATCTGTGATTAGAATGCACTTTAAGAAAAGCATAGCATCATCCCATTACAATCATACTTTAGATGGCAGATAATTACAGATTTGGTGCCTTCATGTCCAAAATTGAAGATATCAATAATGGGAAATTAGTCTCATTTGTAGGGTATATTTGGACATGTGAAAGGTGAGAAGTTTACCCTGCTTTTAAGAAAATGTTTTTTAAAAAAGGCCACTGGTGGCTATGCCACTGCAGAGAAGCAGTGGCAGTGTGAGCCCCGTCTTCTGATGATTGGTCCATTCAGGCCTGTATTTTCCCTCAAGAGCAACTTTTAATATACATTTCAATGGAAGATAAGGCTAATGATCAGATAGTCTGGTCTATATCCCTTTGAAAATACTTTGTTGTTCCTATAGTATAAAATCCTGTGTAATTTCCATATCCACATCTTACCTTGAATACCTTTGAGTTCCTGATTTTAACAACAATTTGCAGCAATGAGTTTCACAAGGAAATTTGTAGGATGGGAAATTTTTTCTCACAATTAGCTTTCAGTTTTCCTTATTTAAATTTCAATTCTTGATAGTAAAAAAGATTTGCTTCCCTTTACAGCACATTTGGATACTGTAGGTACTGTTTTCATGGCTTTTTTATTTTCTAAAATTAATAACAAAAATGTTTGTGTCTCCTTAAAGAGACATTTGTTTACACTTATTTAATTCCAAGGGGCAGTTCTTATCCTTGGCATAGAGTATTTTGTGATCTCTATGCAGTAGAACCACCACTGAAGTAGCTTTTTTAGAGTAGGTTTTCTTGAGTATCTTAAAATTTTTTTAGCTTTGCTTATCTTGGGTGGGAGGAATAGTCTAGCTTTTTTTCTTTTCTTTTTTTTTTTTTTTTTTAAATAGAAAATTTAAAGATTAGTAGAAATATAAATTATTCCTGCTACATATGTAACCTTGTCAACATTGAATTTCCTTTCCCATTGCTGTTCCCATTCTCCCAGTTTGCTTATGTTTCTTTGAAACCGCTGATAAGGTCTGACGTAGATAAAGAAACGTGAACTTTTTTCCATGCGACTGTTTATTCCCTGTATCAAATTTTATAAAAGTCCTGGTTCTTCTTTAAGGTGAGATGAGTTTGCATGTTAAGCAACAATCTGCTCTCTTCACAAAAGAAGAAGACTGTATCTTGCTTCTTTGGAGGTACAGCACTGACTACAAAAAGAGCGAATTTTACATGAAATTCTAAATAAATATATGAACATGTTTAAGTGATGAAACTAATTTAAAATTGTATTCTCCTCTAGATATAGTATTAAGCATCGGTACTTTTTAGTCAGAAAAAGATATTGTTAGGCAGCTTCTTCAAATGTTGCGTGTATTCAACTCAGTTGAAAGCTCTACAGTCAAAATGGGGCAAAATTATGATTTTTTAAAAATCTAATGTATCATTTACGGTAATTGTATTCTGATCTCAAGTCACTGTATCTATTATGCATTAATCATCACTGCATTACTATGGCATAGCTTCAGTAAAAGCAGTCAGTTTCTATGCTGTTCGTGTAAGACATTTCCACAACTCAGCTCACATATTTTAAATTAAAACTTACTTATGAATTTCCTGAATTTATAATGTCTAAGTTAAAATAATTACAGCAACTCTCTGGTGTTTGGTTGGTCTCCTCCTTAAATTGCTCCCATCTGCTTTTAACCTTCCTGTCACTTTAGCACAGTTTCTGTTAGAAAATTATCAAATGCACTAAGTTTGGCTGACCCTGGCACAGCACCTCAGCATTCCCCTCTGCTAGCTCTCCACCCAAAGGAAACCATTTATTCCTACCCTTTGCTTCATGTCTCATGCCCAGCTCCCTGCAACTGTGCCGTCCAGCCCATAAGCACTGATGGGATGACAGTGAGCGTAGCAGGAACCTGGCACCACTTACCTAATGTGCAGCTCGGCTTTGACAAGGGAAATAGCACCCAAGGCCTGCTTTGCTGCAAAGATCTCTCCTGCTGACTACTGCACGGTTACTTTAAGATGTGTCTGGCCTTTATTTGAGCTGGGATGCTGGGCAGGGCACCTTGTTGGCACCTGGGATGGCTGAGGGCGGGGATAGCACAGCTGGAATGGTCGGTGCAGCAGTTGGGGTAGGGGCAGCCATTGGGATGGGTGCTGCCACTCGGGCAGGAGCAGCAGCAGTTGTTTGATTTCTAGTTGTTTAGTTGGGGATTTTTAGTGGTTAAAAATGCATTTTTGGGGATCAAATCTCCACTTCGACGGGAATCCGTGTGTTTTCAGGTTGCTGCAATGCTGGTATAAGCAGGATTGTCACTCTGGAAATTTTTAAACAACCTTTCACGTTCAGTAACATATTTGCTCCATGGGAACTGTTGTTAAGAGATTTCAGGACTGGAAAGGCTGCAAGAGCCCACATGGTCATTGCACAGCTCTTACAAAAACAGAGCCTCTCTGGGAGGCCTCCAGAAACTGAGACTGTGGTGGGTGACAGCACAGAGTAAACAGCTATTTAAAATGCCTGCGATGCACGGAACATTGTGTGGCAGTGGTGCCGTAAACAGACACAGCGAGTACAGCAGCCTGTACTCAGCTGCACGCAACTTTGCCACATTTCAATACTTCCAGCCAACACTTCTGAGAGCAGTTTGTCTCAACCTGATATTTTTATTACATTTTCCTTATATTTAGGTCACAGTTAAAATGATTAATTAAATTAGGGAAGAACTCATTCTTTGGCTTTTTTTTTGCTGGAACTTTTTAGCCGTTCCTAGAAAAAAAATGCTTCTTTTGTCTCCAAAGAGAATTTGCAGCATAGTTGTCTGGTCTCAGAGAGATGTGTTCCAGCATCCCTAGGCAAATTTTAAGTTGCGTCCAAGTTTGGTCTCTGACAAATCTTCCTTCAAGTGACCTTAATAGAGGTTTTGTTTGTGTGCTGCACTGAAATCCCCCTGAGGACTTTCACTGTTCTGAGCATGTGCTGGGCACTCACAGGGGCAGAGCTCCAGGAACAGCCAAAGGAGGGGCGACAGCTCCTTCCAAGTGGCCCAAAGGAAGCATTTTGACATGCAGGCTCTAAAAAAGCTTTCATGGCCACTCCTCCACACAGCTGCCAGGAGATGCTGTGACAATATATATGGAAAACAGAAAGAGTTTCATCCCTGCATTTCTGGTTTGATTGTGGGGAGGGACAACTGGGAGATGCAGAAATAGAGAAATAAGTTGTATACCTCTCTTTTAATGGTTGTAATGATGAGCTGCAAGGATAGACAAAGTACTGCATTTAATATTTCTCACTGAACTCTATCCAGACTACTTCCCTCCCAGCAGCTTCAACTACAGTTTCTTTCTAAGAGATCCAATTTCTCTCTTCTCCCATCAAAGTTCACTGAGGGCCAGTGAAGGACAGGACAAATCTGCTCCTTGCCTAGTAACAGAGCAAAAGTACAAAATCCTAAACACAGGAATTTCTGGCAGGTGGTGGAAATGTATACCACACACCAGTACACTGCATATGATTTAGGTCCTGTCAGCATTAAAGATATTGCTTTTGCTATGTTCACACCACTACCTGTTATCAAGATGTCAAGAAGCTGGAGATGTCTAAAACATATTGGACACATATTTTTGTCCGGCTGCAGTGAATATGTCTGAGCTGATAGTATCAAAGGCACTTGATGATCAGGTAGAGGGACACAAAATAGCTATAATTGCTTGAAATTCTTTAAAATAGATGAACTGTAAATAGATGGCATATGCAGAACTCATAATGAGACTTGTGTGAAATAAGGAATTTGTGTACATGTGTTTGGAATGTTATGGCCACTTTGCTGGTGTCTGCCACGTGGGAGTAGCATATGAATTCAAGTTTTTTATCACACCACTTTGTCACATATTTTTATGTGAGTTTATATGTGTGAGTGCATTTATGCATCTGTATCTCTCCCCATGTATTTCCATCTGCACCGAACATCTGAAGAAAAGAAGCACTCATGTTTTTCCAAATTTTTAGGGAGTTCTCCTAGCTATTCTGCTTATCAGGAAAACATAAAATGATAATATACAAGACAATGCCTTGATCAGCTTTATTCTATTTAGAGTCTATTCATAAAATCTGTCCACATCACCCTTCTCCCTTAGCTTCCTGGACATAAGTTAACTGATGACTAGTTAACCATTTGGCACCTTGGCTAGTTTAATTTAGAAATCATTTCCTCTTAAATATCACACTATATCTCTGAGTCCAATCATAATGATTCCTGTATTCTGTCACTACCAATCATACTCCCTGAATAAATCATAGCTGTATTGCTTTCAAAGCTGACAGTAAGATATATGTTCACCAAAGAGAAAGGTTAAACACTTTTCCATCTTACTATTCTTCTCAAACACAGTGAAGCATCATTAAAATCCTAGTAGTCCTCAATGCTGCCACGCTAAATTAACATGTATTTTTAAGAACAAGCAGAAGATATTTGAGTAAGACCTTACAATATTTTCCCTTTGTCCTTAAGTGTAACAGACAGTTGCTGCTTCCTGACAATGTTTCACTTTTCAGTCATGTTGTGTTTGGTTTGGGGATGCACTGGAAGTATAATGTTACCAGGTCTGGAAAAGAAAATAAGTGAAAAACCTTTCAGCTTAGGAATTCACCTTTCCAGTTAGAAACACTTTTTTTAATTCTCTTACATGAAATAAGTAGACTATATCAAAAGAAAGAAAAGTTTATATTCCTGCTATGCCCAGTCTACTGGTAAACTGTGAGAATTTCGATAATGTTTATCTCCTGAGATGAATTGTATTGTTGATTATGTTGGATAAAATTTCAATTTTAGGTAGATCTGCAAGCCAGAATAGTTCAAAAGGGCAATGTAATGGAAGGATGTAATGCAATGTGAAGGAAGCAATCTTATTGCCGTTGCAGGAGTTTCAAAGGCACAGGAAACCAACTGCACCATCCCTCTCTCTATTGTCAACACTTGGGAAAGCTGCATTCACTACTGGCCTGGAAACCAAGTAGTCTGTGTGTATGTTCAAAAATTTTATCCATATTTTCAGAAAAAACATACATACAGGAGCCTAAGGGAAGTTAAGGATTTAGGTCTGTAGGACTCCACTCTAGTGCAATGATTGATTCAAGCAGTTACTGTCCATGGGTATTTTGAGCCCTGGCTCACCCTTCCAGCTGATTGTGAGATCTAAGTTCAGGGCCTGTGATGAAACAGACTGTAGCCTCTAGGCTGTTCTGGAAATCCTGGTGAGCATCTGTACCTTTTGATGCCATACTATCTTTGGCTTTCTGAGTCGTTCTATAACAGATCTAGCATGACATTCTCAAACCTGCCTAGGCTTTCCTCCTTTACTAAATATATTGCTATTCTTTCAGGTATTGGTATGAGAAGGTAGTCATGAACACTGTTAAGGATGTATATAGAAATACTTTGTTTAAAATTAATAATTACTCAGAGGTGTTTAATACATTGTTTAAAGTTCTAAGAAGTGAATAGGTTGCTTATAATTGTGTATACCATTTTCCATGCATGCTGCTCATGTTGGTAACATACCCTAAAATATCTACTAATCAACTATTAACTCTTCAAAAGCCTTTATGGCTTTCTTTGCAACACATAGGGAAATCAAAGAGAGCATAGTTGTTATGTGAAAATGTATACAAACTAAAAACTGCAGAGAACCATGGGGATAGGTGTTAGTGTAAGTTCTTTCATGAACATGCTCTTTTGTCTCTGTTTTCAGTACTAATGAATTTAAAAGCAATCATCATATATCATCATGTTTAAGAGTTAAAAGAGAAGAGTTTCTGAGAACATTCCTGTGGTTTTTTTTTTTTTTTTTAATGAAAAGTTACCCACTGATTCATTACAGTAAAACAGAATGGTTGTGGCTGAAAGGAGCCACTGGAGGTCATCTTGGTCCAGGCCCCCCAGCTTGAGGGGCTGCCCAGGACCTTTTCCAGACATGAATATCTCCAAAGATGTAGACTCCACAGCCTCTCTGATCTACCTGTGCCAGTGCTGTCACAACCATAGTGAGAAGTGTTTTCTTGTGTTCAGAGGGTGAAAAAGTCCCTGTTTCAGTTTGTGTCTACTGCCTCTGATCCTGTCACTGGGTGCCACTGAAAAAAGCCTGGCTCCATCTTATTCGCACCATTTCTTCAGATGTTTGTACACATTGATAGTAATCAGTTTCCCCTGGAAATTCCCTTCTTCAGGTGGAACAGTCTCAACTCTCTGAGGCTTTCCTCATGACAGATGCCCCAGTCCTCTAATCATATTTGTGTCCCTTTGTTGGACAGTCTCCAGTAGCATCACATCTCTCTTGTGCTGGGGAGCCCAGAACTTTAGTATTGTGCCCCATTACCTTTAGTATTGTTTCCCTATTATTCTTATTTTAGTCTAATCATTTTGCCTAAGCTTGGCTGCATTTCTCACAACACTCCTGATTTTCTTGCCCACTGAAGTTTGTAGGATATGATCTGGGGCTTCTGTTTGAGCTTCTCATAGAGCAGCAGTCAGTACTCAGCTAAAACAACACCAAAGCATGTTCTAGGTTTTCTTTCAGCTTTTCAGAGAATCAATCCATGCTACACATTTCTGTTTGTGGTCTCTTCACAGACTGAGCCTGTGTTCTTGTTATGGTTGGCTGAGATTGTACAAGATAAAAGAGTTTCACCCTGGCGGTACTAGAGATGAAAATTCACCTGTTCTGCTATTTGTACTTCATCTCTTTTCCATTAAAGTGTTTAATCTTTTTTGTCCTTGAATTTGACACCTCTGCTTCTGTTTGTCCTGTCCTCTGAACTGCTTTTCTCATTTAACTAAATTTGTGGTGCAGAATCACAAATGTCACAAATTCACGCCATACCTTTATATCTGTGCTGCTTTGGCAGGGACGAAGTACTACAAAATAGTAAGAATAAAGTTCATGGTGCACTAGTCTTCCAGTTGTTCTTCCATAAGTTTTTATTTTCTTTTTGTTTTTCTACTTTTTCCATTCCATCCATCTGTTGCTTGTTATCATTCTAGGTTGTTTCAGTTTGTGTTTCAGCTGCATAATATAGGGCCCCAAGTTAAGGGTCTCTGATACTTGTTTGGAACCTGTGTGTTCTGTTATTATATGTAAATATTCAAACATTAAAATATTTTGCCTAGATCTGAGAAAATATTTTAATATTCAACATGTCCTAATTTCTCCAAACTTAGAAAAGCACATTTTGTTGTTTTGTCAGATGTACACTCTCTAGTGGGTGCAAAGGACCTCAGAGAAGGCAGATGTGTAGCCAATGCTACTTGGGTGATTTCTTTTAGGTGCAGGGTAGACAGAACAGTGCATACTGTGTGGAAAGTGATGGATGATGGAAAAGGAGTGCTGATTCATTGGAAGGGTGGGAAACCATAGCAATTTAACTAAAGCCAAATGATGCTGGGAAAAACAGTTTTCTAATCGGATCTGGACAGGCTTGTTGTAAAGAGGTATTTCTGAGCGGAAAAACAGCCCTCCACTGTTAATACAGGAAGTGGAGAAGAGAAAAATGAAAAGAAAGAAGGTTTTCCTTTTTATTTTGCCCTGTAACTTATTTATCTTGGGTCCATTCATTTCTTGTTTGTTTGTTTTGTTTTTCTAAGTTTATAACACAATTTTCATTCTTTCTTCTCATATTTATTCCCCTCAGTCCAACAGTGTTAATGGAGATTCTTACTATTTCCAGTTTCATTTCAATGGGTAAACTCGATGGAACAAAGGATTATTCAAAATAATCAGGATGGACAGATTCTGCCCTGGCACTTTTCAAAGGATTCTTTCTCAGGGTTAAAGAAAGAGAAATATTTTGGCTGACTGCTTTCTTTAACTTCTGCCTACTTTGTAGTCTTTGATATTTGGGAATTATCCCAAATGTTGTCCAGTTCTCTAAGGAGCTGCCTGAATAGGAAATGTCTCCTACATAAAGCAGCATGGTTTTACGGGAAGAGTTGTTGCTAGGTGTGTTGATGTGCTTTCTGCTGATGTAGTGAGGTTCAGGACTTTAGAAGTGTCCCTTTGAAATTTTTCTGTGAACTATTAGTAAAAATGGGGATTAGGGAATACTGCTGGTCCCACGGCAAAACAAATATTCCTATCAAGGGAACTAATATGGAGTTTGTATCTGCTTGGAATATAAAGAAGGTGGTAGTGGATTTACTATTAGAGGGGTCTTTTTCACTTCTGTTTTGCCTCAGCCCTCTAGCTGGTGGTACTAGACTTGCAATTATTCCAAATCTTGCACATACTGATGTTAACTAGACTGATCTCCTTGATATGCAATGAACATGTTTTTCATCATGCAATTCAGAGTGATTTCCATTTCTACATTTTAATTCTTCTCTTTTCAATTTGAAATTCTCTCCCTTCTATTGAAACTACTAGTTCTATGGGGTTAAAAGAGTCAAACACACACGCACAGGAGAGTTAAGAGAGTCAAACACACGTGTATGGGAATGGGTTGGTTTCTTTGAGATATTATGAATTTCCGACAATTCTGTACATTTTGTTCAAAAATGTTGATAAAATTAGGCTCAGAGTTTACTAGAAGTCATTGCTTTTTTAGACAGAGATCAGTTGGAAGAGTTAAATTGCGAGCAAAATTTCTTTATCCAGGGTAAAGTAGGTAAGAATAGGTAAGTGCACACCAACTTCAAAAATTAAGACTTGCCAGTGGCTTCCCAAATGGACTTACTGTCCAACATCTCAGATACAGACATTTAGAACTGGATTTTCAAAATGGCATTTCAATGCCATTTCAGATTCGCTTAGTAAGCTAGGACTGGAATTGCTGGGACTGCTAAGTGTTTTTTAAAATCTACCTTTCACATAGCTTTTTCAGAAGCACTACATTTATTCTCCTTTTTTTCTTTTTATTTTTTTTCCTCCCATAGATAGTAACATACTTGTTGTTATGTATTAACATATTTGCTGTTGCTCCCAAGCCAAGGAAGGTTTGTTGCATGAAGTTTTTAAAAAATATTGTTGCTTTGTGATTTATAATATGACTTCCAATCTGGCTTACTGCTTCTACTTTCAAGTAAGAAAGAGGTCCTTTTATTCACTTGGGAGACTGTGTAATTGGAATGTATTAGAAAATGTATTGTGTAAAAATAATGGCTGTTTACATATTATGAAATATTCACAAGAATTAACCAAACCTACTATGGCCTCAGTAGTTATAATATCAAATATCTTCAGCTTTAGCACATAGGTTACACTATTCTTAATTTCTTTCTCTCTCTCTTTTTTTTTTTTTTTTTTTTTTTTTTTTTAATGTTGGAGATGGAATGCTCTTGTTGGATTGTGGAAGGTGTTTTTTATTTGGTTGGTTTGTTTTGTTTTTTGGGGGATTTGGTTTTGTTTCCATTTTTGTTTGGTTTTGTTTTGGTTTTGTTATTGATTTGTTTGTTTGTTTTTAAGGAATTGCTTTTTTCCTTTCTATTGTATGAAACATCTTCCAGATAAGCAGAATGGTGCATGAAGTATTCTTTTGGGTAAATGTTACAGCATCTAGGCTTTCCAGGAAATTGCACTGTCATCTAAAATTTTCACCAAGTAATGGGCAACCATTTTCTCAAGAAAAAAAGATAATAAAGAGTTGAATGAATGGTAATTAATAACTATTACATTGGCAGACCTAACTTGAAATTTCTAACATCATGATCAAGGACTAAAAGGAAATACTTGGAAGGAAAGATTTGTGGCTGGAGCCCACAAACCCCACAAGTATTGCCCCCAAGAAGGTCGATTTCAGCCACTTCTGAGGCACAGAGCATTTTACAGCATTTTACATTGTCAACAATGAAGTATTTCCAAGCCATTTAGACCCACCCTGTGCAAAACTGTCTTCTGATTTAGACTACTCACTTCAGTCTTCCTCGGCCAAATGCAGCAAACATGGCAAACAGTGGCTTTCCAGCCACTGAGCCTTTGGACCACAGGCACTTAAATATCCCTTCTGACCTTTCCAGTGAGCTTTCATTTTAAGGATAGAGATTTTCAAGTGCATCCTTCTTAGCTTCATTTGTTCTTCCTAGAAAGTGGGAAACCAGCCTGCAAGGTTCTGTTGGTCAACACGGAGAGAAGAGGGGAGCTGGACCACATACAGATGTTGAGGAGACAGGGGAAGAAGAGGTTTCCTGGAAGAGGAAGAAGCACAGTTGCACTTGTTTCTCGTAGTGCTTCTTGGCACCCGAGGTTTTGCTCACTGGTACCTGAACAAACTGATGTCATGACTGCAGAGGAAGAGTGGATGTGTGGGCAGCTGGGACAGAGCAGACAGCAGGGTCAGTAGACAACTGTGGTGGAAATCTTGTCGCATTCTGTTCCCACCCTGTTCTGATAATGAATGCCAAGCGTGTGTGTTAACATTGCTGAGTTAATTATCTCTTGGCACTATGATAGCAACAGTTTCCAACCTCGTGCTGAACTGTGTGGGTTTGCCACAGCCGTGCCGTTTGTATCAGACAAAAGGAAATTCAAAGTTCTAGGAAAATCAAGTGTGCATACAAAACTAAATCCCAGCAGGGTTGGGCAAAGCAATGGGCTTCTCTAAAGCTAGCCATGGGTACAAAAATGTGTACATCACTTTGATTTATTCAGATCAAACATGAACCAAGAGAAAGCAAAACAGTGTTGGAAGTTATGCTTGAAGAATTTCCATGCCTGGAGAAAGCTAACAAACTGAATACTAAATCTGTACATTTTCCCTCTCCAAAGTAGTCTAGTGACATGAGACAAGCGTTCAAATTCATGGAAAACTGTGGAGAAAGCCCTTGATGTCAAAATGCAGGTATGGCACAGTAACCTTCCAAGTTCTTGGCGAAGAGGACTTTCTTATCTTTTTAAAAACCAGTATTTTTGCATGTTGTGTCTTGAAAGCACTAGTTAGGCTTAAATTTTGAAAATCACCTGATGTTAACACAGCCATATTGTAAAAGAGCAGGGAAACCAAGGAGCAAAACTCTATTCAGCAGCATGTTAGTTCAGCTAGTCTTTTGGAAGCCTGCAGTAGCCATGGAGAACTTTTCATCTGTAAGAGCTACCCACTGGGTTTTATGGATTTCAGTCAAAAGCTAACAGCTTCTGAAGATCTTCCTACACTCTGTTCTTGTTTGGCAGCCTCTACACTAGTCATATGGAACAAGGGATGGTATTTCAAAATGTTGTGGTTAGCTTGTACAACTCTTTTGTCCGTCTTCTGAAAGAATTTTGCAGCAATATTACATATGTCTCCTGTCTAGGGGGCTTTTAAGAATTCACAGTCTTAAAAGTTTTGCCTTAGACTATGAGGTAAATTTAGAAGAATGAGATCTTGAAACAATTTAACAAAAGAATTTTTGGCAGATCAATGCAGTCTTTTACTGGATCTGCAGCTCTGGTAAGACAAGACAACAAAAATAGGATAATGCTGGGGGATAAATAATAATGTAGAAGCAATTAAAAATGCCATTTTTTATATTAGTAACTCTACCTAACTTCAGAGAACTGTGTTCAGTTTCCAGGTAGTTGATCATAAAAAGGATAATGTAGAATTAGTGGAGGTTCAACAAGAAGGAATAGGGTATGGAAAAATGCTTAAAAGGGGGATTGAATAAATTGAGGCTTACAGATTAGGTGTGGAACTGCTGCAATTCAAGGTAACACTGAAACTGCCATTGATCTTAATTGAAAAACATTGTCGACCAAACCAATCAAATGTGACACAATAAAAACACAGAAAATAATAAAAAAAAGAGTATCATGAAGGAGAACCCACAACTGCTCTGCAGAGGAGTAACTAGGAACTCTAGACGGTAGCAAGAAAGCCTAAACCCTCTGATGAAATGAATGTTTCTGCATGATATGCACAATTAGGTTGTGGTTCTCATAACCATCAGAAGCTGGGAGGCAAGCAACCTATTCAGTGCCTAGAATAAGAGTGACCTCCCTATTAACAGGCAAAGATCCTGAGTTACAGTGGCACTTCTAAAATAACATCAAGATTGTAAAGACTTTGAGGCTATTCCAAACGCTCAGACCTTAGAGGCGTTTAACGTCTTCTACCTGACAGATGAGGATTATTAAGGTTCAAATTGTATCTCTTGCCTTGTGGATTCTTACATGTAAGATGACAGTCTCTCTCCCAAGGAACAGAAGTTTGAGCTGGCTGCTCTGAATCTGCTAGGAAACTACAGTTTCTACAGCCTGGCAGTGGATAACTCCCCTGTTCCATTCTACAAGTCCTTCTTTGCAGGGTTGATCGGTGTTTTTGCTTTTTGTCCAGTCACATGCTGCCATTCTCAGAAGGTCCATGTTAAAGCCGAACCACATAAGCTCCCATTTGTGTTTTCAATTATACATGTGTGTTAAATCACCACTGGCAGTAGCAGAACTGACCCCTGTCTGCACCTTTCAGACACGGGTGAGGCACTCTCTGATGTTGGCCTTACAGGCTCCTACTCAGCGTTGCACCAGGGCTCTTACTGCCCGTGGCCATGATTGGAGACAAATGTCTATTTCCTACTCACTGATCTTAAGACAATGCATTGTGGCAGGTATGTTTTAGTTACATTGTTTTCCAGAGTGTTTGTTGCTTTTTGACTGTTCTTGTGCCACTGCTTCTGTCTTTGGTAACCATTCTGTCCACTTCACAAATGTGTATTTTAATTGTGACATTTTCAATGGAATTTTTGGGGGTTTATTGCCTTGAACAAGTGGGATATGGAAAAGGAGGTAGAAACTCAGTCAAAAGTAGGATGGAGGAAAAAATAGGGGAAAATATAACTTTTTTTAAAGCATTATCTAGGTGAAAAGTAAGTGAAAGGAATAAAAAATATGACTCTTAATCTGTATAACTTCCCCCAGGATTTATAGCATGTCAGATTGTGTAACCTCCAGAAGTCCCTTCCAAACTAACTTTTTAGATGATGCTCTGTTTCATCACATAATGTAGCTGTTGCATGGGCACTATGGCAGTATGATTCCTACTCAGACAAGAGGACAGGAATTTCTTTTGCACGCTGTCTTTACACTTCACCCAATTTAACACATTTCAAATTTATCTTCAACTTAACCTTATTCACAAATTCCGTGAGTCTTCCCAGGGTTACATCATCAGTATCATACACTATTGCTGACATGAATGAGATCCAGTTTTGCAGAGTTTGTCCCTTACCCTATTTTCAACATTTCCTAAAATAAATTTTATCAATACATTTTTAAAAGCTCATGCTTGGTATCACATTTAGTAAGTTATAATCACTCAGCATATTTAGATCATAATGAGAAAATTCAGTGTTGCTCCTGTCACTGCTGCAAGACATTAATTGATCTGACAGATATACACACTCATAAAGTAGGAGGAATGAAAATTTTACTAATATTAGTTAGTGATGACTGCATTTCACCACAGGTGACTCTAAACCAAACAAATTCCCGAGTGGATTATTCTGGACTGTCTTTTTTTTCCTCAAAAAAAAGAATTTATTTTCTGGCCCCATGAAATGCAGGACGATGCATTTGATATATCATCAAATCATCATCATGCAGGGTGATGCAAGGCCTTAAGTTTGTGACTGCTACTTGTAATCAGAAACATTGTTTTGTTTTGGTTTTATTTTTAAATAATATTCTGGGTTAGGATCAGGTGATTGATTTGATTCCAGTTTAGTTCTACTTGTCAGATTGTACAATGTAGGATGAGTGTAGGAGATGCATGACTAGCTTTGGCTGACTCAGAAGCTGACCATGCCAAGGGAATTTTATAATTGTCTGCTAAAGCGAACTTTTAAAAATATTACTCAAATTGTAACTCAGATCTTAAGGAAGCACCTGTATTTGCATTTTACCTGTAAGTCAGTTATGTGAACACATTCATTTCTTCCTTATCTACCATCATTGTTTAGGAGAAATCCAGAAAGATACCAACTCTGTTTTGTTGTTGTATCATGCTAAAAATACCAAGTCTTATGACAGTGAATTCCAAGGCTTAGGAAAGAATTTTATGGCATTTCCTCTAGTTTGGGGGATGTGAGCAGTAAGGCCCCTTGATTTTATCATTTATAGATTTGGCTCAGTCTTTTATGTAACTTCTGAGTTCATCTCTAAATTAAACAGTTGCAGTCTTTTCCCTCACAATGATCTATTGAGCTTCTCTCACTTTGTCGATGGTTTCCTAGTTTTTTTTTTTTCTTTTAATTTTTTTTTTAAACTGTGACAGGATGTCCCCTTTTCTTTCCCCCTCCCTGCAGTCTCCTTTATCTGCAGTCAATGGAGTGAAGTGTAGGGTTTTTCTGCCACCGTTAGGGTGGGAGGTGTACTTGCAGCCGCTCAGAAGCCAGGCTGGAGGGGGACTTAAAAAGGCAGAAGGATAGGGAGTGAAGAGGCATTGTCTTATGCCTGGTTAGCTTTCCAAATTTTGGAGCCAAAATAAAAGAAGCCAGAGCCCTTTGTTCTTGTCCTGCAGTGCAGAATCAGGGCAAAAAGTCGTCATTGCAGGTAAAATAGCAGTGGGCATAGTGAGTGAAAACCGGCACAGATGCCCACTTACTATAAATGAAAAAATGATCAAGAACCCTGTGTTTGCTCCTATCTGGAAATAGCAAGTGGCAAGAGAGCACATTATCAGCTGAGATTCCTGATAAAGACAGCACTTTGCTCTGACTGTTTAGGAAGTACTGTATAGATAATATAAATGTAATATCATATTCAATCCCCGAACAGAAGCTGAGTTCTCCATCTTAGTAAATTATTTGCCAGGAATGGCTCACATTGCATTCAGTCCTGTGAGTTCATTGTTTGTCCTAACACATCAGTTAAACTTGTTGTAAATCTGGTGACTCCTTGGCTTGTCACCCAAAAACTGAGCTAATAAAACCATGAGATGTATTTACAGGGTCCTGTCTTCACCAAAGACCAAACCGATCAGTGTGTCCCTTACTCTTCAGATTCAGCCAGTGTTTTCACAATCAGCCTTTTTTTATTATTTTGGGATGAGTAAAAAAAATAAAATTGCCATTTCTTTTATACAGAGTATAACCAGACACAGATAGAAATGTCACATTGTTGGAATTGATTTTTGTAAGTCTGACTTGTTGTGAGGAATTTGTTTTGATTTTATTCCCTCAGGCTGATTACTAGTATTTTCCCAAAAACCAGCATAAATAGGTCTCAAGATTCTGAGATTTGTAGCCATTAAATTATAAAGTAATCAAACATTGCTTTCTTAAAGATTCTAAAATCTTAAAGAAGGTATGTCTAGGAGTACATGAGAAGTTGAGTAAGATCAATTGTCCATATATTTTTTGTATTTTCTGAAAGCAATGAGAAATATTAAGGGAGAGAACATTAAGATATAGAACCAGATGACAGTGTGTAGTCATATGTCATGTGTATTCCTCCCACTGCCTTCTAGCTCTCCCTATACTCTTCCTGCCAGGCAGTAAAAGAATTAGGCAGAGGAACCTATGTCTCACTCAGCTGCTTATTGATTCTTGGCAAGTCACCTAACATTGCTGTGCCTTAGTTTGCTCACTTTCACACATTTCTAATTTTCTTTCCTCCTGGCTATTTAATAACCATTTATCTCTGTAATTGTATGATTGAGGAGTTCTACAGATTTACCAGAGAATACTTAAATTGCTATTCTATATGTGTAAAGTCTTTCTTGTGTGGCATACTGACCAAGGCTTGCACCCTTATTGCCCTGTAGGGTCAGGTTTATCCACACTACAGTAAGCAACTAAAATTGGACCTCCTTCTTATGTTGAAATGTGCTGCTTCCTGGATAACTTTGCCATTACAGGAAGAAAATGCAGAATAATAACTTAGGTCTTGAATTATTTCAGGAAATAAAGTTTCAAGTTTTCATCAGAAACCATTGAAGACCATTTGGCTTTGTCTTGCTAAATGTGAATTGGCTGCAATCTTTCCCGTATTGCAAGGCCAGTGTTTGAGCCCATACTGGTAACCTCTTTAGCTTCCTTCTTAAGAAGGAACCACAGCCTCAACAATCTCACCTGGAGTACTGCATCCACTTCTGGGTTCCCCAGCATGGGAAGGATATCAACCTGTTGGAGTGAGTCTAGAGGAAGATTTTTAGAGGGATAAAGCACCTCTCCCTCAAGGAAAGGCTGAGACAGTTGGGATTGTTCAGCCCAGAGGAGAGAAGGCTCTGAGTATATCTTATAGCAGTACTTCAGTATTTAGTATTTCAGTAGCTAAAGGGGGCCTACAAAAAATCTGGAGAGGAAACACATGGTCCTTCACTGTTGCACCCTACTGAAGCTCAGAATGATATATATCTGTGTCAGTCTATCTATCTATCTATCTATCTATCTATCTATCTATCTATCTATCTATCTAATCTATCTGCCTATTTATCTATCTATATGTTGTACCTATATTACATCATACAGTTTTCCTTCAGCTCTCTCCCTTTTAATGCTGTCCTCTTGTCCAGAAGTGCTAAGATTTTATGACATGAAAATTTTGAATAAGTGACTGTCCCTTTGTAAAATTTGTTTCCTTGTCCAATAGGAATAATTGGCCATTTCTTGCACCTACTGTGATGACTACCCTCCTTAGGTAATGTATAGTGAATCCAGGCTTACATGAAAGAATGCATTAAAGTTATGGAAAACATCTTTCAGGGCCTATCTTTCTTAGATAATGGCAGAAAGCTGATTCTAGTGAGAAACTTCTATAGCACTGCTTTATTCACTGAAATGAATCAAAATTCTGAGAATTCTCTTCCAGCAAAAAGCAAAATATCACATGTGATCAATTCCCTGTGAGGATGGGTTTTGCTGGTTTTTTGTTTAATTTTGTACAGGGTTTTTTTTTGGTTGGTTGGTGGTTTGGTTTTTTGGTGTTTTTTTTTTTTTTTTTTAAACACTGAATTATAAGGGCAATATGGGAATTCAGACAAACCTGTATTTTAGCACCAGTAGTATTGCACCTGCCAACTACACTGTCCAGTCCGTTCCAAAACAAACCATTCTATGATTGCTAAATTTGGCACCTGAAGCAATGCATTTAAAGAGTAACTGGATCCTCCAGAGGCCTAGCTGTTTCAGAGATTTCCTAGACTGCAAAAAGGAACTTGTGTAAGTTGACATATAATGATTTGTTATTGATTTGGAAGGCAACACTTCTTTTTGGTTGATGGGATGACAAGATCACTTTCGGTTGTGTAGAATCATTGGAAGTGGCTTAAAATTGCACAGTGAAAGCATTTTCTTGAACCACCTATGAATTTGGATTGTTCTTGTTCTGATGCTGAAGAGTTTTGATATTTTATAAAATCTTTGTGGAATTACTAATTTGTATTAGTGTGGATGCAAGACGACAATTAAGACCTAAAATTTCACCTGTGCAATAATTACTTCTAATGTATAGTTATATACATATGATAACACAATGTTTTAATTTAGTATGAATCTCAAAAGGTGCCAGAGAGCTTTTCTGAAGGGATATAACCATTTTCAGAAGCGATACCTTTAACATCTGCATATCCTCTCTGCCAAAGACAGGATGTTATGAATAAAGAAGGGCTAACAAGCTATTAGACTAGCTTTGTGAAAGTGGGTCTTTGATCCCAGTAATATAAGACACTCATTTTACCTCTTCAACCTGTTTGTGTATCCCTATGATTTTCATAATAGTTTTAATAGGTCTAGTCAGAAACATTTAAGAACAGTAATCCTTGTGAATGGGATCCTTCCAAAGGGTCAACAGTTTTTTTATGGGCTGCCTGTCTACCACAGTGATTAGGAGAGTTCCTTTCCTTTTTTATGCTCTCTCTTATTTGTTCTGTGTCTGCAATAGGTTCAGCTGTGCCAGCAACATGGGAGACATTAGATGGTGAGCAGAATCCTACTGCAGTCACCAGCTGTGTCCATGCACGTCTAGGCTCCTCATGGATCACATCCATGAGACACACTCACAGGGCTTGATTAAGTAACTACTGCCCCCTCAAAGCGGGGTGCAGCCAGTTTTAGGGGTTCTCTCCTCCACAGTTGCCTTGACTGCCGTGTTCGCACCCTGAGAAGTCATCCCTCTCTCCCTATACCCATGGGACAGAGAATGAGGGATTCTGAAATATAAGACAATGCAATAAGATGAAGTCTTTATGGTTCTGAGACAGCAGGGCCAAAAGGGAAGCAGAGACAGAATGAGAAGTTGCACTATGATGGGAATTACTGGAGGTGCAGGTTCACCTGCACCACCACCAGTAAAGCCCAAAACACCACCAGTGTTTTTGATATGTGTAACACTTTTAGATGTGATGCAAGAGACTTAATGTAATGAAGATTTTTAAGAAACTATTTTCCTCTGGAAAGACATTGTCATTAAACAACTTATTCTACCCACCAGATAAGTATCATAACAGAGAGAAGTTGTTTTTGGCAGGAAATATAAAGAGAAAAGGGTGAAAGCACCTATCTGTCTCACCATAATTACTTCCTCAGAAAACAGTAATGGAATACAGTATAAGGAGTTTTCTTTCAGTTTTCTTTCTTAGAGATGCATATATTCTGCTGTAGAAGCTATCCAGTTTATAGGATTTTTTTTCAGTAGAGGGAGGCATTGGGTTGGGGGACAGAACTTGTATGGAATTTATCTCAGGCCTTCCTGTGTTGGAGCTGTATTATAAAATCGCATAGAGAATGTGTGGAATATCAGGACTGGAAAGATGCCACTGAAACATTTCACTTCATGACTAAATAAAAAATTTTACAAGTGGTTTATATCTGAAAGAGAAACTCCTCCATGAACGAGGGGTGGAGCCTCAATTCAAGTGAAAAAAAAAAAACCTGAGAAACTTCAAAATAAAAACTAACAGTTTCTGATTCAGTGGAAACCATCCAATTGAAAATTCGCATGCTTTACCTCAAGTGAACTAGATGACTGTAGATAGATTCCTGTCCTTTTGAGCTAGCAATGCCAGCAGCACGTCTCAATCAACCCTAAGATCAGACTGTCACAGCTTCAAGTTTTGCAAAAACAGTATGGAGTGAATAAGCAAATGGAAAAAAACTTTCAAGATATTTTAAAGGTGGGGAATTTGGAGTGTAGTTGAAGACAGCAAGAAAATGGGAATGCTTTCCCATTTATTATCCTCACTGTTAGTACAGTTTTAAGCAACTATTCTGAAATCATCAGGCAATTTCATTAGCACTGCTTGGCCTCTGACATTACTACAGAGTCTACTGAGCATATTTGCAAAGTTTAGGCTGAAAACAGTGAATAACATAACCTTATGCTTGTAGGGACTTGTGTAGTTTTTGATTCTTTTGGGTTTGAAGGGAGATAGCCTAGCAAACTACATAGATCATACTCTCTAGACCACATTAATGGTGTCATTTCTAAACTGCAACAATCTATCCAAATGAATCATGAATTCCTAGGGGTCAAATTCAATACTGCACAAAATCCAGGGTGGACTTTCCCCCGTTTAGCTAAATATAGCTAATTGAAAAGTTGTGTGTGAAAGCAGGTAAAGCTTTTATTGACTAAGAGGGAGAAGGGCATTAGGTTTTCTTCTCCCTTTCAACATCTGAAGTGTCCAGAAAGTAAAAATGACTTCCAGGGGAAAATTGCATCACAAAAGGCATCCCAAACTTGCATGAAAAACATGTACACACACATTTAAATTGGAGAAAGTTTCCAAATTAATTAGGATTTCTGTCTTCATATTTCTGCCTTTTAACACTTCAACAGACAATAAAAATCCCTGGGCAAATTCCAGGACACTAAGTCCTGACTTTCATGCCTTTGTATGCCTTTTTGCATCTTATCCTGGAAACCACAACCAAGGAAGTTAGAGAATACATACATGGACTTTCCAGGAATCTGTCTACAGATAAGAAAATAGAAACAAGCTTGCAGACAGCAACGTGCCAGTTTCCAATTTTCATTGGAAAAACCTTTTGTCTAGCGCAACTGCAGCTTTTCAGTGAAAACATTTAAGCTGATTAGATGGGAATTGCACATGAACAGAAACATCAGAGGGACTGTAATCCTTATCCTCAACAACCAGGGAAACTAAAGAAACCCAAACCAACCCAAAATAAAAAAGGAAAAACACAAAAAAACCCCCAAAAAACCCAAAAAAACCAACCACACCACACCAAAAAACCAAAAAACAAACAACAAACCTAAAAAACCCCAAGCAAACCAAACCCCAAGTACTAAAGAGAATTTTACTTTCCTAAAGTGCTCTTCCCACAGTCTTGCTGCCACATTCCACATGTGCAAGGCACCATATTGCAAGTTCAAAATTGTTCAAAAAGAAGAATATAAGTGGAGGTAAGAGCAGAGAGAAAGAGAGGGTACTGCATGTAAACATTCAGGTTGTCACAGTATGCTTAACAGCAGCAGCTGGCTATTCTGTGACCATCTAATCCTGCCCTCTTTCAGGTCGAGTGAATTTAGGAAGATGCAGCTTTTGTAGCATGTTACTTTACCTTTGGAATGGGTGGCAAGGTTTTTCTCTAAGTAGTTACATGTCAAGGAGTTTCATAGAATAAAAAATATGTAAGAGATTTTGATGGAGGACTTTTTTAAAAAAGGAATGCCTCTTTTGTGGAACCAGTTTCTGAGATGATGAATCTACTCTGTACAAACCACTAAACAATGGAGCAGAAGAGCTGAAGAGCTGTTTTTTTGTAAAGAAATTAGAGAGGGAGCTAAAAGGTGAGGAAGCAGGAAACTCAAGATACTGTGTTTCATTTTCTCACTGTGCTGTTTCAAATGCAGTAGGTGCAGCTGAAGTAGAAAACTAAGTTAGGAGACAAGAAATGTCATCCATTTTGAGGATCTGCATCTTAAACTCCAGGGGAAAAATGGAAATAACTAGAAGATAATACTTGAGTATGTTCACAATAGAAAGATGATTTTTTTATATGGAGTGTATGATAAAAATCAGCAATGCTTTAAACCATGAGAAAACAATCATGCTCTGCTCAGTATAACTAGTTTACCTACCATAAATCTGGATAAAATAACACTTGGCTGAACAAATATGGAAAATATTGAGATAGGAATGATTCATGGCAGAAGAATAGACAAAAATTGGAAAAGCATTTTCCAGTGGTTGCTGCTTAGGTAAAAAAGTTTGCTTTTCTCAAAGCTATGCATTTCCTTCTAATTTCAGTGAGCAATACAGGTGATTTGCTAGGATTGTGTTAGCCAGCTTCCTACAGGAAATGTTTCTACTGAACTCCTCTTTGCGCTCTTAATTTGAAAGGTGTAGAAAAGGGAGATGGACTCCAGAAAGACAGTGACCACGGCTGTTAATGAAGCACATTTCATGATTCCCAAATTTTAACTATTTGTACCGCCTGAGATGAAGTCATCAAGATGCCTTCAAAGGCTTTGTATATCCTAACTTCTATTAGCCAGAGTAAACTTTGTAGTACAACAGATGAGATGTTTATTGTCCTAAAGGGTTATTTGCCTAAAGAGTACAATGCTACACAGATAATACATTGATAATGATTGCGAGTATTTTTCCATTGTGAAAAAATGTTGGATGAACTACATGGCATCTGGAGCATGGAATGCGTAGGATCCACCTGTGTCCAAAAGACTGATAAGTATAAGCTAATCATCTAAGTCTTCTTTGTAATCAACAGACAAAACACTAAAACCAGTGGTTGATTCATTCCCTCCCAACAGAGAAAGAATGAGTTACCATCTGGAGGGTTAATGTCTTATTTTGTCTGTAAAGAAAGTGTGAAGTTAAAGTTCAAGGAGGTAAGTCCCAGGCTCTGTGTATTATTTTAAATTATATAATAATTCTCTTTTATCTCTCCCTCAAAACATTCATTGAAATGACCTTGTACACTATGGTAAAATGTTAACCTCATCTTTTTGGTGAGCACCCTTTTGTAACTTTCACAGTCCATGCAGGAGACCTTTCCCAACACATGTACATTCAGTGCTTCAACAGGAATTGCATCTGTTAAGCTTTAGGATGACTGCTGGTGCCAGCGGTCTCAGTCTGCTCATGAATCAGAGTCTTTTTGGCAACAATCACCCAGCTCCAGCTTGTTAGACAGAACATCCTTGCTGAATGACTTGCATGCAACATGTGTGGTATGTGCTAGATTATGCAGCCTTTGCAAGGTGGAAGCTGTTCAGACTCAACTCCTCAACCTTGCTTCAGAATTGATAATGTCATTCAGTGACACCAGCTGGTGCTCTTGTATGGGATTACAGATTGCAAGTTAATTCCTGCAAGGTGGGAAAGAGTTCCTGTAAGAACTCCCCTTCTTTTCCCAGTTTGGACAGGATCTGGTAAGTGCGACTTCTTTTCATGAGTTCTAGAGTTGCCACTTTCTCTTGTCTTCACAGTTGGCATTTTGTACTTCAAAAAGTTATGTCAGTCATATAGCATGTATGTTCTATACATTTATCCCCAAGAAAGAAGCTATTAATGAATTTTATTCAGTCTTAACCAACTCCTATGACTGTGTGGGGCAAATACACTCCATCGGGAGCCATAACAGAGACAAGGGTAGTTGTACCTTCTGCAGTGATTATAACTTACTTCTCTGTGGCCATCATGGGGACATGGAAGGCAAAACCAGTAACACATCTTTTTCATGAGATAATTTAGGAAGATCACTTTCCTCTCAGTGGCCTTGATGAAACATTAGTAAGGTAAATTGCATGTGGCATTCAGAAATTTCCCATGCAGCCTCTCCCATTCCTTTTTCTATTGTTCAAGTGTGCATTTGTGGAAGTTGGTTTATTGTCAGGCCCAGCTGAAAATTTTCTCTTGTGATCTGTCATTATATTCTTGGAATGAATGTATTTTTTAGGCCCACAGGTGTATTTCCCAGAAGCTTTACTGGTGCCTCCCTCCAAACATTGAAACAATCATCTGTTGTATGATTTTCTATGATTTCATGTAGTGTCAACAACCAGGAGAATTCCTTGGGCTCCACAAATGTCTTCTTAACACCATTTATTCTTTGGACTAGACGTGCTAATCAATAATACCGACAAGTGTCTTGATGTAGTTTTATCAGGAACCAGATTCTGTCTTATACTTTATCTCAAGTTTTATTGTTTGAGTTTCTTATGGCAATCCATCTGATGTTGTCACGCACTGTGAATTTGTCTGTGAGCTTTGGTTGTTCTTCTCTGGTCTCCAACTTTCTGCTTCAAGCAATAGCTAGGATGTTTCCAAATAGCTTCTCATCTGCTATGAAAACTACTACTTTTCTGGTGTACTAACAACCTCTTCCTTTCTGTAGGTAACTGGAGAGAGAGAAAAAAAAAAGATAATTCCATTTGGTCATCTGGATATGAAATTTCTAGTAAAGAGCCTAATCATCAGAACCATATATGTAAACATTGTAAATAAGCTTGTTTCCTTTTTCTCTGTGCTCTGAAGTGACTAGTAATAATTGTAAATCCAGCTGCCCACCTGTTCTACAGTACTTCCAATAAAGCTGCACTGTTTCCACAGCCTTTGCAAACATTAGGTATCAGCATGACTTCAAGTTGTATGGCTGCGTTGTATCAGTCTTGTCTCAGACAAGTGTTCCATTCCTCAAGTTAGATAGTTTCAGACAGTTTCTTGTTTGAAACACTTCCAAATGAGTTTGAAGACTCAGGGTGGAATTTATTTCCAAGCTGCTCTGGGAAAATTCTTCATATATGGTATTATGATTGGGTTATAATGACAGTGTCCTTCAGAACTGCAATTTGATTGCAAATCTGAGATGCACTCAAAGTCGTATTCTATGCATTAAAGTCCCAAGTTTACAGTAGATTGGCCTTAGATTATTCTGAAGTTGCATGAACTATATTTTTGGGGTTTGCTTATTTGGCAGAGTGCTTCCTGGCTTTATTTCTGCTGCTTCATGCCATGGATGGCATGCTTATACTTCAAACTCTCAACAGAACTGCAGATATTGTGAAAATCACAGAACCTTACCAGCACTGTGCATACAGGAACTGAAATTCTCCCAATACTCCATTATTGAGCTTTCATTTTGGCAAGCCTCTTGGGGAAACTCCTGCAGTGGAAGGGTTGTTGCCTATGAAAGAAGACCAACAACCTAAAAACTAAGCCCACCTGATTCAAATTTCTACTTAGATGACACCTTACTGTCTTTTCTCACAGGTGAGTGTGTGTTCATGGAGTTGAATGGAGGTATAAAAAATGCAAATGTTAAAAGATTGAAATAATCTAGGACTCTTGATTTAATTTCTTTATATATCATTCTTTATTCTCTGGATATGCGTGTCAGTCTGGGTTAATCACTTTTTGCATTACTGGATTTTCTTTAGAAGCATAATTGAGATCATTCATCCCAAGCACTCCATGATCCCATGTGTTTTAATTGATCCTGCCTTGTTTCTGGCAAGATCTAATAATGAGGTACACATACCACCCTATGCTTGTAGACAGGAAAAAAAAAACATTTAGATGAAACATAGTGTTTGGGATATGGAAAGCCTTTACAGTGAATGTGGGCATTGTATTGCAAATGAACACTTACCTTCAGCAAAGTAAGAATTTGATGACAATTCAGCTAATAGAGGGATATCAATATTGCCAAAGAAAACCATAGAATATTGGGTTGGAATGGACCTCAAAGATCATCTAGTTCAACCTTTCTTGGCGAAAGCATGGTCTAGACAAGATGGCCCAGCACCCTGTCCAGCTGAATCTAAGAAACATCCAATGTTGGGGAATTCACTATTTACCTGAAGAGATTATCTCAGTGGTTGATTCTTTCAATAAAAAACTTTCCTCTTGTGTCCAACTGGAAACTCCCCAGGAGTATCTTGCATGTAGTGTCCCTCCTCTTTTCCATGTGATTTCTTGTAAAAAAGGGGTCTCCGTCTTGTTTGTAGCCACCCTTTAAATACTGGAACATGGTGATAAGATCTCCCCGAAGCCTTTTTTTACCAAGGCTGAAAAAAACCAGTTATCTCAGCCTTTCCCTATCTGGAAAACCTCCCTGTATTTTGATCATCTTTGTGGCCCTTCTCTGGACTCTTTCCAGCCTTTCCATATCTTTTTGGCATAGAAGGGACCAAAACAGAACACAGTATTCCGGGTGTGGCCTGGCAAGTGCTAAGTGGAGTGGGACAATGACTGCTTTAACTCTGCTACTGATGCCCTGTTGGCTCAACCCACCATCTTATTGTCTCTCTTTGCCACAGCAGCACACAGGTCACTGTATTTCACCAGGCCCAATAATTCTGGTAAAGACAGATAGGAATGAAATGTTGAAAACCTCTTCCTCTTCACCACTGTTGGAGACTAATTCACTTTTGTTTCTCCTAGTTGTTTACATACCCAAAAAACCCTTTCTTGTTGTTTTTGACATGTTTGGCCAAATTCAGTTTGAGTTGGGCTTGATGCTGATGCTTAACTGCATCTCTGCAAACCCTGGAAATACACTTGTTCCTGAATGGATATTTGTCCACCTTTCCGTCTCTGGTATGCTTCTCTTTTCGTTCTGGGCAGACTCAGAAGCTGTCAGTTAAGCCAAGGGGTTCTCTTGCTTCACCTACTTCCCATATCCTTAAAGGATTTTTGCGATTCCAGCAGTGCATTCTTGAAAAACTTCCATCACTTGCTTGCTTCTTTGTTCTTAATGGAAACTCTCCATGGAATTTCTCCCAACTGAGGTTTGAGCAAGCTGAAATTTTCTCTCTTAAAATCTAAAAACTTTGACTTGCTACTAACCTTCAGTGTACTCAGCAGGATCCCAAATTCCCCAATACTGCAGCCAAGTACTGATCACTGCAGCCAAAGCTACTCTTAACTGAGATATTATGAAGTAGGTTTTCTTGGTTTGCAAACGGCAAGCCCAGCAGTGCCTTATTCCTGGTTGGGACATGTAAAATTTGTATATGGAAGCAGACCACTCCATGTTCCAGGAACTTGATGAATGACATCTGAGCTGATGCATTTTTTTTCCAGCAAGCATCTGGATAGTTAAAGTCACCTGTAAGAACCAGATTCTGTTGGCCCAAAGCTTGCTTAAGTGACTCAAATGTCAGTTCATTGTTCTGAATGACTGACAAACAAAAAGCTGTGAGTTTCTAACAGTTCAAGGAGACTCCTATGACAAATCTACTAAGTTGGTCAGTATGTCTATGGCTTCTCTTCCTGTGACTTCATAAACTCCTGTAACTGTATTTATTTTCTGTAATTTTGTCAATTAATATTTTTATTTATTTTATACTAATACGATTTGAGGTAAACATTATGTCAAGGTGATTGTTTATCCTTAAGGCATTCAATGATTCTAAATGGTAAATTTAACAGGGTGGTGCCAGGGCACTACTGGATCAAAATATTTTTAATTGGAGTGCTCCAAAATAACAAAATCAACTTCCTTTCCATGCTATTTTTACCATATTTATCTTTTTGGCCGTGCTAATGTGTTCACCTCTGTTCTGTTTGACTGGGTAATTAGCAAACTGTCCATTCCTTAAGGCAAATATGCTTTCCAGTCTTTAGCACAGGCTGTCTTGAAGATAAATGCAGAGAATAGCTCTACTGTTGATAGGGGTAAGCCAAGCATGTAGGATGTTAGTGGGCTAAGTGCCTCAAACCCAAGGTTCCCCCAAGCATTATTTTACTTTACTGCTCTAATTTGTTGGCAGCATCCTCAGTAGAGCAGCACACCCTTAATGGATCTAGACTTTGCATCTTAGACTGTAATTTGTGTTATTTTCACAAGAGTTTCTATTCCCCAAGGAGAAATTGTTCAATGTTCTATTCATTTCTGCTGATGCTCTGAGGATTTTAGCAAAGCAAGAATGAAAAAACCTTTGAGTTGCAAAAAGAAGTAAAAAATACAAGAGAAACTAGTGTTTCTAAGCAATCCATTCAAGAAACATATAAAGCAGTTTGTCTCTTGTCCTAGATGGCTGTTGTAACTTTAAATAATGAATAAAGCAGTATTTATGTCTCACTTTCCAGAGTGAATAGAGAGATTTTCTTGATAATTCGTTGAATTCCTTGATAAAGATGCCTTTGAGGAAATAGCATCTGAAAAAACAGTTCAGAAAACCAATGACCATTTTGTCTACAGAAAAGAACAACATGTAGAGGAGCTTCTTAATTTTTATTTTATTTTTTCCTTTCCCTTTTTCATTTTAAAGAATGTCAAAGAGTAGATCTCAAAACGCCCAGAAGATCAGATCAGTGCTTTACAACCTGCCACATGCAGTTAAGTAGCACTTTTTGAGGGCTGATTTGCTGTTCTAGAAATCCACTTGCTTGGAACACAGGGTTAAACAGGTTTTTGCATTCTTCTTGTTTTTGTGGTGGGCAGACATATCAGTTTAGTGACCATAGGGGTCTTGCCACTTTTCAATGCACTCACAATACGCTCATTAATGCTAATAGGAATCACCCACTTGCATAACATATGGAGAGACTTCTATATCTGTTCAAACAAACAACTTCTTGGTCATTCATTATTCTGTTCCAATGCAATAAGAAGTTTCTACTC
The DNA here is from genome assembly GCF_003031625.1 of Empidonax traillii. Classification (NCBI taxonomy): domain Eukaryota; kingdom Metazoa; phylum Chordata; class Aves; order Passeriformes; family Tyrannidae; genus Empidonax; species Empidonax traillii. The sequence continues at coordinate 167,571 of NW_020955968.1, read as the reverse complement.
AGTAAATGCCAACTTCAGTGATAGTTTTAAAATATGTATTTGCTAACTGGAGGGGTGGGGGCAGGAGGGGGAAAAAGCAAAAAGAGAAGAGGGAATTGATCAGAGCATAAAACTGAAAATCAATAATTAAGTGTACTTATCAGATAGGATAAAAGACGGATTTTTCAGAGAAGACATTCATGTTGATAAAAGGTTGTCTCTCAAAGGGAACAATATAAGTCACTCGTCTAAAGAGATAGCAGATAGGTCTTCTTTGGAGTTTTGGTCTTTCTTGTTTGATGTCTAGGAAACTTGCTGTTTTCCCAGCCTCGTGCCCGCTCTCTCCTGGCAGATCTTGAGTCCTGTAGCAGATGGTACAGATGTTTCTGCAACAAGTGCATGCCTTCACTGTACTCCATATGCTGGAGTGGAAATTTGGTACTTTGCAGAACTGGTCAGAATTATTACAACTGCTTTCAATGAAATTTTTGAAAGGATAAAACCAAATTATTGCTTTCAGCTATATTCCAGCTTGTGGATCAAAAAGAAAGTAATCTTTCAAGCCTGAAGCCTCTTCCTCTTTCCTTGTTTTACCAACACCATTCAAAGAAATAACTCTAATTTTCAGCCCCCACAATATTTATTAAGAATTACTGGAAAAGGAGGAAAGGGCCAAATAAAACCAGAACACAGTTTGGTATTTTTAGCAAACTATTTCCCCTGCCCTGTTATTCTTACCATTTTTCACTAAACTCAAAAAGCTTAAAATAACCTCTCCACAACAGTTTTATCACAAAGAGAAAGTATGCTTCCAACTGCATTATCTGATGGACAACAGCATCCTTCAAACAGTTCAGCTTTACGTTTTGTGGGAGAAAAATAAAAGGAAGACAGTGAATAAAACAGGAATTTCACTTCACAGAAGTATTTGCTTCCCTAAATCCAGACAGCTATAGCTCATGAATTCAGTAAATTACCTCTCAGTATAGCAATGCATCTACAATAATAATATGAAATTTCTCCTGCTGCAAATGTCCAATCTATAGCCAATATTTTTCACTAAACCTGGAAAGTGGTAGCATAATTCAGATGAATCTGGGGAAAACCTCAGCAGCAGAAGGATCCACTTACCTACTTGGCAGTCTTTTGGTATTTTGCCTCCACAGAGTTTAGACCCACATTTTCTTTTCTTGGTGCGCTTTTGAGTCCATAGAGTAGCCTAGGCAGAGACAGTCTTTGCACTGACAGACATGTGCACATCCCTTTAAGGCCTGATGTGACCAGTCTGTCTCTGCATCTCGTGCTGCGGCACAGAAGATACATCATCTATGGCTTATCATTTCACAGAACTGCCACCCAGTGTTGTCTCAGGTTCCTCATGACTAGCATTTTTGTTTAAATGCATGTCATTTCCCCTTAGTAGCACTTACAAAGTGCTTTGTATGAGCACATATCATAAATGCAAGCTGTGAGACTAAGGAAATTGTCAGGTATAACCTTCTCCTCCTTGTCAGGGCAGTGAGGAGGCAGGAGTGTCTACCTTCAGCCTCCACTGTGCTGACAAATATTAGTGCAGGCAAGGCTCACTGGTTGTAAAATAATAATGTCAGTTTGGGATGTTTCTGTAACCTGGACTTTTGCCTCTCCAAATCCTGAGTGTTTGGATGACTGGAAACAGAGACCTGAGAGACCTCACCAAACCAAAACTTTCTATGGGGACTTTCTTCATGCCATGTCCCTTGGAAGGATGTGGCTGGCTGTGGAGTAAGGTGAAGGAGGAAATGACAGGCCCACCTGAAAACTGCCTGGAAGTGCTGAAGTGCTGAACTGCTGACTGCTTTAGGATGACTTTTTTTTTTTTTTTTTTTTCCCCCTCCCTGTTGCAGCTGTGCCCTATTTCATAAGTAATTAATAATAATTTAGACAAGAAGAGACACAGTGATTATAGTGCCTGGTGTATTCATCTGGGGTGAAGGACAGTGTCAACTTTCTCCTCTGTCTGATTCATTACAGGGATTTCAGTGTGGATTTCCTGCATTCCCAGGTACTTTATGGTTTCTCTACTCATTTTGCTTGATAGTCTTGAGAAAACTTTACTGTTTTGATCCTTGGTATAAAATCTGGAGGTCTTCCCTACCAGACAGATATTCATGCCCACGAACTAAATGGAGCTTGTGATAGAAAGTAGTATTATTGGAAATCCAGTATATAATATATATAAAAATACAAACTTTCATGCACAGTGCTAAAGTGCACAAATTTATAGGGATTTTTAACTTCACTTTTATCTGCTTGCACATAACTTGAAAGACAAACATCACAAATAAAAAGTTGTATCAAATTAAATTGGATGGTCAAACTGAACAGAAGGTGGTTTTCTCAAAAAATGAGTTCTGGTCTAGTAGAAGGTAGTAGAGAAAATAAATAAAAACACAGAACTGTGATTCAAGCCCTCCAAAACAAAAATGAAAATTGGTATATATATATGTATATATATATATATATATATATACATGTTTTATGGAAGAATTTGAGTGTTTTCAAAGATGATCTGCTCCATAGAATAGTACAGTGGTGATCTTTAAAATGTTTATGGAGTGGAAATCTGAGCAGTTTCCCAAAATCCTGCTGCAGAGGAGGACATCTTTATTTATACTGTATGTGTGACTCAGGGGACAGTGGTAATGCTCTACTCTTTTGTGATGTTTATGAGCATTTTATTAATATTTTATTTGTGGTTAATGGATATTCTACTCAATTTTCCTCATGTGTTAATAAGCATTTGTTAAATTTTTAATATCAGTGGCTGCAAACTGATAAATTGTTTCTAATAAAACTCTTCGAAATATCTCTTTTTATCTTTCTCAAACTTGAAATATATTTTTAGACAGGGTAATCTTTTCCTCCATGAAATTTAGCTCTGTGCTAACAGCAGCTTCTCAGGTATAATTCAACCCTGAGTATTAACTAGTCAGAGCTCAGAGAAAAATCCATTGATAGTGTTGTCCCTCTCTTCTAAAATTTTTTTCTGAGCTCAGAAAAGTAAAGTAGCAAGTCTGCTGAAATAGCAAACTTGACTGCATGTTAAGAATTGGAATAAAGGAATGGTTTTTAATGCTTTCCATTGACAGGTCCTGTTACAACCACAACAGAAAATCTCCCATACAAATAGAGGTATTTAAATATACACAGTGAATGCTAGCTGGCCAGACAACCTGTGACTGAAGTGTGCTGGACAAAGGTGCCTCAAACGTGTGTGTATGCACAAACCTGTGCACACACAGTTAATGGGTTTTCTTTTCTTTCTGAGAACAAAGCTTTTTCAGCACATTGAGTTCCTTGTGTCAAAGTGAATTTTCAAGTACTGCTGGTTTAGATAGCACCGGCCATATCAAATAGTGTTGTTTGATCCTGTCCATTCTGAAATCTTTATGTACCACCAAAGTCAGCTTTCTTCCTTCCCTTGTGCGTCCTCCATACTTTTCCACTCCTGCAATGAACTTCTTTGGCTGAACTTCAACACTTCAATGTCAAGTTTAAAAAAAAAAAAAAAAAGTATCCAAAGAAGGGCAACAAACCTGGTGACAGATCTAGAGAATAGTTTTCTGCTCTTATGAGCTCCCAAATAACAGAACAGGGATTGTTTAGCCTGGAAGAAAGGAGGTTCAGGGGAGACCTTATAGCTCTCTATGACTACCTGAAAGAAGGTTGCAGTGAGGTTGGTTGGGGATGATCTCTCCTCCAAGTTAACAAGCAATAGCACAAGAGGAAATGGCCTCAAGTTGCACCAGGAGAGGTTCAGTTTGGGTATTAGGAACAATTTCTCCACCAAAAAGGTTATCAAGGATTGGAACAGGCTGCCCAGCAAAGCAGCTGAGTTATCATCCCTGGAGATGTTTAAAAGGCGGGTAGATGTGGCACTTAGGGACATGGTTTAGTGGTGAACTTGGCAGTGTTAGGTGGGACTTTATGATCTTAAAGATGTTCTCCAACCTAAATGATTCTATGACACTATGAATCTTTTCAAATAAGTCACATTTCCTGTACGGTTTGCGGCAAAGCTGAGCTACAGCAGATTCAGTTACTCACTTTTAAAAGGGCTGCTATCAAAGAAAGGAGTGTGTCTGCGTTGTGCCTGTATGTTTGTGTGTGATATTGGTGGGTAAAATGGAGGCAAGCAACATACGGAGATCGAAATAGAATAGGGATTGAAAATGACAGAAAGATCAACTTTTTTTGAACTTTCTAAAGCAGGTCTTGCAAACCAGAACCTGATGAAAGCTGTTGAGGGACAGTTTTGGATCAAAGCCTTAGTGCAGGAGTGTTCAAAGCCACTAAATTTGTTTGGGAAGCAGGAACAGAAGACAATATCCAATCCTGAGAGACTATCATGAAGAGAAAAATGCAAAGGTCCATCAAGCTACTTTTACCTTTATCCCAGTGCCCCCTTCTCTTGAAGGAATGACAGAAGAAATGTTAATTTTGCTCCTGCAGCAACTAATAATTTTAAACCCTTACTTCTGGTCTTTCTTCTCTGCAGGAAATAAAACAATATCTCGTTTCTTATATCTTGTATATTTCTTTCTGTGTTATATTTCAAGAATGTATTTTTCATTTTAGAAATGGACGCATTTGAAATTCAACCATAAACTCTGTCATAGACTAGCAAGTTGACAAGTTGATTCTGATATCACTATTCATCACCAATGAACATATACGTGTGAAATTCAAGCTCCTTTCACAGGAATCCTAACTTGTATTTCAGTCCATTCTGTGACATATTGATAGCTTAGATTATATTTGCCAGGTAACTGAATTTCTTTTAGTGAATTCTTAATTTCATTATATATATATATATATATATATATATATATATATGTATATATATATATATATGTATGAAAAATATATTCTTATGAATTTAAATTAAATTTCATATGCAGTTTAAATTATTTTCCAAAAGATTTATTTGATCTATAGGCTGCATTCTGCCTTTCAGAAATGGACTCTGCAGAACATTAAATAGTATTTAAGATTCAGGTAGAATATTACAGGTGGAAGAATAAATGCTTGTATTTAAACATATGGGCAAACAGGATCTCCTCAACTGTGTAGCAGCAACAGCTGGATTTGTAGTGCCTCAATACTCATGCTGGGAGACAAATTCTGTTGTTTGAGTTCTCTCTGTTATGGATCTATTTTCCTTGGTTTTGATCTGAGGAAGGATATTTGGGAATATGAAAAAAAGGAAAAGTGAAATGAAGTTCTAACTTGAGGAAAAAAAAAAATTTTTATGTGATGAGCTTCTTTGTTGTAGTTCTGGATTTGCTCTGACAAAAGGACTGAAAATATCAATGGATCTTCCCTTGAAGGCAAACACAACCCAAATTCTAACAAGAGGCTTCAATCGCTGTCCACATAAGGATCTGGTCCAATATAAGGTCTGAATTGTCAGCTGATAAAAACCAAGAATGGACAACTTCTGTACTAATACACAATGCCTTTGCCTTGAGGAGAGTATGGGGTAAATATGACCAGATTGTGGTGATGCTTGTTTTTTTTCTGGAAACTGTATAGGCTGCTCAGTATTCTGATTATCCACCTTGTGAAGATGAGTCTTGACTCTCTGCTCAGCTCTGAAAGTACACAACAGGCCTTAAGTCTCAGGAGATCTGCACGTGTCTTCTCTCTCCCCTTGGACACACACAGCCTTATGAGAGAACAGTTGACAATCTAGTTTCACCATAGTTAATCGCTTCTCTCTGCAGGGAAAGTCAGGCAAGTTTCTGTAGCTGTAAGTCAGAACTGACACCAGCCATCTGGCTCCTCAATCCTTTCTCATTCCATGGCACATGCCTTCCATTAATTGTCCCAAGGCCATTTCTATTTTCCATTTGCTGCTGGTCTTAAGCAGATGGTTTGAAACAAATCTGTTCAATAATATATATAAATTTACAGGTAAGCAAGGACTATGTGAATGGCAGAAACTACCAAAGAAAATGGTTGACTTCACTCTGACATGGGCATTAATATTTCCATTCCTTTGGATGGGACAGCTTTTTCAAGCTATTTAGGTCCCCTGTGGCTGTGCTATGCCTCCCTGCCACAAGGTCTCTATTTGTGTGCTAGTTTGAATTCTGTCCTCCTTTTTGAATATTATCAGAAGTAAATTAATTACTCAGTATCTGAACTTGCTTAATTTTTACATAAACCTCAATGACTCTGCTTTAAGATTCCCTTTCCAAATAATGACATATATAAGTAGAGGATTTAAGAAGTGTTTCCCTTTCAATGTTTTGTTGTTATTTTAAGAGAGCAGACAACAGGAAAATATTTTCACTTGCATTTTTCATTTCCCGTTGAAATCATCACTGGTTTGACCAGCTTTCTAAACCACTAGTGCTTTTGACACAAGTTCCTTCATAGGCCAAAATTCAGATCAGATGAAAACACGACATGGTTAAATTGAAGGTAACAAAATTCTTGATGCTGTAGCAGATTGTTAATCAGGCAATATCACTGCAGGAGCAAATTATGTGCCACTGGCATCAGCACCTGTAGCTTTGTAACCAGGCTTTGAATAAGAAATGCAAAGTGGTGTGCCTTTAAGTTTATGTTCTGACTGTAATCACAAGATAGACATCTGCAAGTACAGGTTCTGCTTCAAAAATTCAGTTCAGTGCTCAGGTAAAAAGGCTAGGGTGCAAGTCTTGCCAGTAGAGGTGTGATTTCTTTGTTGTTGCTGTTTTTGTTTATTTGTTTATTGTTTGGGTTTTTGTTTTGGTTTTAAACAGAAATTGGACTGTGGGACTGGTATAAGGAAGGGAGCAGGAAGACTGTTGTAAATGTGTCTATTATAGTAGCCCATGATTCAAAGAGAGCTGAACTTGTGTCCAAAGGCTCTGAAAGTAGAATATTCATATGGCTATGGCTCTGCATCTAAGTATAAACACACTCTCTTACTAACATGAGAGTGGCTCAGAGTAGGAGGTCCCTCTAGCCCAGTAATCTCATTTTCATCCTGGGTGTTAGTGTCCAGAAGAAGATATTTACGTAAGAGTATGAAAAGTGAGAGGAAATGAGACATTCTTGCTAGGATCAGATGAAAAGCTGCACTACTTCTGGTGTTTAATAGCACTGCTCTGTCCTGTGCTGCCTGAATGGGTTCATGTTAACATATTTCTGCTCACTACTTTTTTGACATTTTTGTCTTCCAAGTTTTGCTTGTATTGTGCTTAACACAACAGGAAAACATTTGCCATCAGGATGTAATAAAAATATTACTGTCTTTTGGAAGAACTCTGTATCCTATTTCTTCATCTAGGTGCTACTTCTTTCTCCTCTGTTCCTAGTCCAGATGGAATACAGGGATCCACGTTGAGTTCTTTTCAGCAGAGAAGAGACAAATTAATTTTCTGCTACAGGAATCCAAATTATTGGTGCAGAAAAGTAATTTAAATACTGTCCCCATTTCAACTGTGGAGGAGGAGTGGTTAGTGCAAACACAGATGTGTCAGTTTCATTCTTCTCATTAAAAATCTTGTTTTTCAGAATACATGTGGGTGAAGCAGAAGGTAGGAGTTTTCCCGAAGGAGGTAAATTAAAACTTGGGCTAGATCAAACTTGTGCGTATAAACTCATAGAATGGTTTGGGATGGAAACGACGTTCAAAGATCATGTAGTTCCAACCCCCCTGCCATGGGCAGGGACACATTCCACTAGACAAGCTTGCTCATAACCCCACACAACCTGACCTTGCACTTGACCTTGTTGAACTTCATGAGGTTCACATGGGTCTGTCAATGCCCCTTTCAATGGCCCTTCTCTCTATTGACTCAAGTGCACCATACAGCTTGTTGTCATTCACAAACCAGCAGAGGACGTCTTCAGTCTCATTATCTATATTGTTGATGAACATATCAGATGGTACTGGTCCCAGTACAGACCCTTATAGGAGAGCTACTTATTACTGATTTCCACTTGTACATGGAACAATTGACTTTAACTCTTTGGAGGCAACCATCCAGCCAAGTCCTTATACATCTAAGAGTCCATCGAACCATATCTTTCCAATTTAGAGTTAAGATTGTCATGTAACATAATTTCAAAGGCCCTACAGAAGTTCAGGTAGATGACATTGATAGCTCTTCCCTTGTCCACTGGTACAGTCACTCCACTGTCAGGCACGATTTGCCCTTTGTGAAGCCCTCTTGGCTGTTTCTAATCACTTTTCTGTCTCCCATATGTTTCAGCTCATCTTCCAGGAGGATCTGTTCCATGATCTTACCAAGCACAGACATGACGCTGACTGGTTGATAGTTCTTTTTTACCCCTTTTTAAAATAAGTGTGAGGTTTCCCATTTCTCCAGTCACCAGGGACTTTGCCTGACTGCTGTCAGGCAAAATAAGAGGGAGAGTGTTTTAGGAATACATTATAATACAATATATTACAATATAATACAATTCCCTCAGGGCCCTGGCACTCAGGATCCCATGGACTTCAGTTTCCTCAAGTGGTCTCAAAACTGATATTCTCCTATAAGAGATGATGGAATCAACCTCTCACCATCACAGCTAGAGTGAAAGAGAAAAACTTTATTACTATACCTGGACAAGAAGTACTTCATTCTGACATTCTCTACAAGGTCTTTTTCTACCTATTACATGCAAATGCAGAACATCCTTTCCTTATCCTGTTCCTGAGAGACATGTTTTCTGTGTCTTACAAGGTTATATGGTAAAAACTGCAGTGCATGATGATATGAAGACACAATCATGATGGCACTGAAAGGGACCTGAAGGGACAAAGTTGTGGGCTGAGATGAGGAAGGTGAAGTTATTTTCTGTGGGACACAGAAGACTTCTCTAAACAGCACTGAGAAATGCTGGTTTAGTATTTGGGCTTGAAGAAGGGATATGGTCTTTGATGTTACATAATCAAAGATAATGTCAAATATAGCATTTTAGGAGTTACTGAGGAAATTTGTTTATTTTTACGTATTTTGTTACACTGAGAGAGTGGTACTTACAGATACCTAGGACTGAAAAAAACCGACATCCTTTTGATAAAAAATAACAAAGGTTCCCTGCATGGTTTTGATGTACAAAATCTGTATAGCCTGCACTGGACTTTGGATAAAGTCATTTGCACCCATGACATGTTGTACCTGTTTCTCTCAGCTGTGGTATTCTCATTAAAGGAGCTATGGAGGCTTTGGAGATAACAAGTATACTTTCTCTGCTACCTACCCCTCAAAGGCAGAGACTAACGAGGCATATAGATGTGGTTTACAGTTTGATTCAATGTCCCTTTCATGCCAACTGAGAGGATCACTTGTGTTAAAGCTACTGTTTCTCCATCTGTCTAAAACTGGACTAGAAAACACCATCAAGTTAGAGAGCTCTGAGGATAAAGAATAATAATTTTAAAAAGTTTTCAAAAAGCCTGTGTTTGTGGAGCTCTCTGTTTTCAAGGAAATGATCAAGTACAAGGACTAGATATCACTTTTTGGTGTGTTACAATTTGGCAGAGCTAGGCCCTGGTCACTGCTGTTTCCCTAACTCTGTTCTTGTTTATCTCTCCGCTCACATTCAACTGCCTGGTGGATGATGAAGTAAAAACATTACCATATAAAACTGCATCAGCACAAAAACTCACTATATTCTCCATGTATGTAAGTACCCACCCACAGACAAGGCTGTTTTAGTGGGGTCTCATCTTCATGCTGATGATGTCAAGTTGCAACGAAACTTCATGCTGTTCTTCTGAAGGACCCTTCTTGCAGCAGGACGCGAAGTTTCATTGAAACAACCAATCAAACAAGTCATGCCCACTCCTGTTCTGATCTATTTTAACTACTGGTACCCATAACGACTTTTTGCAGGTACTTGCGGTCTTAAAGTCTCTGTGACATAGTTTGTGTTGCTGGGCACTCTGATGCTGATCTGCCTAGTCTGCCTAGGGAGTGATGCACTGGGCTTATAATGAGCGCATTTTTTCCTTCAGGAAGGATGAAGTTGTCTGAGATAGGCAACCTTCGCTGACTGAGATGCGTCTCATTGTACTGAGGGATGAGAGATTACTCATCTTGAAAAGAAGTGATTCATGATGCTTTAGCAGCAACTTCTACTCAAACTCCCATGTGTTTTCAGGAGAATGCCCTCCTCATCATCATGTAGATGTGTGAAAATATGGGTGCTGTTATCATAGCTCCTTCAAGAGCCAGAGCAGCAGGTGATTATTCATCCTGTTTGAAGGCTCTCTGTCTCTGTGCTCCTATTAGCAGGACACATATCATATTTCTGGGAAGGACTGTCATATGGAAAGCATTCTCAGTAAAATCTCCATTCTTCTAGCAGCAAGGTCCCAGTTTAGTTTTGTGTTTTGCTATTCGAAAAAGGGGCAGGATGTGATATAGGATGACAGATGATACTCCAAAACATCTCAGGAGAAGAAATGAGGTGATAAAGTCTAAATTCTGTATAAAAAGGAATAATGATAAATATGCAAATATATATATTACATATAAAAAATATGTAAAAGAGTGAGAGAATAGATTGTGTTTTCCTCATGAGAGATGGGAGAAGTATTTGCAGGCTGCAATCACAGTAATAAAAATTTCACTTGAATATTAGCAAAAACTTTAGTTTCAGGAATATTGACACAAGCAATAAACTACAGGATATAGGAGTGAAGAGACATTGATGGTTTTGACAGTAGACATACATCTGTTGGGAGGGATGGTTCTGGAGATACCAGGGAGATCTTCAACCTTACTTTTTTTGACTTTGTACAATTTTTCATGAAGTCTGGAAGAGGATTAATCTCCTCACCTCTGAGGCCTCCTCTCAAGGACTTGATATTTTGACATTCTTTGGTTTCCCAGAACTTCTATGACAGTGGGTTTGGGTAAACATCCTAGATGTTATTTCAGACAAGACAGACATGGGGCAAATACTATACAGTTGCTCAGCACTTTTCAGCCAAAGATCTCAAAGCAGTTCACCCCCAAATTGCAGAAAAGGAAAGTAAAGAACATGGAGCTGGAATGAACAGCAGAGCATGATGATCAACGCTGTAAATGGAAGATGTAGCCTTGCTCATTAGACCTTCAGATAATGCAGCCCTGAGAATAGGGCTGCAGTACAAAAATAACATGTATAAATGCCTGATAGGGAAGGCTAAGGAAGATGGAGCAAGACTCTTCTTAGAGGAATCCAGTGACGGTGCAGGAGGTGATGGGAACAAATTGAATTATAGAAAGTTCTGTGTAAAAAAAAGGAGTATTTACCTTAAGGGTGATTGAAAGCAGGGACAAGCTGTGTAGATAGTGATCTCCATCTCACAAAAGGTAATGAATGGAGCCTTGGGCAAACTGCTTTCGCTGACACTGCTTTGTGTAGGGGAGGCTGACTGCATGACCTCCAGAGGTTCCTCCCTCTGGACCCTTCTTCCTTCCATCACCACCTCTGTTATGCTTTGATTCTGTGAAACATTTTGGAAACTGTTTTTTTCCAATGCAATTGTTAGGGGCATCTTACTTCTCTCTGCCTTTCCTATATGTATTTCTGTATTTATTAGATTTTTGGGGCCATCCAGGTATAGTAGGTGAATATATTTATTCTGGTGAATTTTCCAATGCTTTGTACCCACAGGTTACTTTTGAAGATCTATTGTGACTATGATACAGTCATTTGAGGTCCTGGAATATATAACATGAAATGAGTGATTTTAGTTGTCTGTTTCATCACAAGGCTATTGAAAAGCAGGAGCAAATATCTTGAGTTTGGTAAATTAGAAATTGTTAAAAGGGTGAACATGGTGGCCATACCCTGAGCTTGTCCTCTCTTTGTGAGCAATACCGATTGAAAGTGATAAAAGGCATATGCAGCTGGAGGAAGCTCTTTGTGAGTAATGACATTTTGCTCTTCCATGAATCAGTGTGCACTGTCCTGGTGCTCAGCGGGAACAAATATCAGCCTCCACAGTCTCAAATGCAATTCCAGGTTGGCTGCTTGTGATAACTCCCCTCCAGCTGACAGCCTTTAGGACAGAGAATAACATCAATACATGAAAGAACTGAAACTTTTGTCATCTTCAACTCCATGGTTGAATTAGTTAGTGTCAATCCAGCCAGATGACCAGAGTGCCATGTCTCTTTATCTGAGGCAGTTTTCAGCAGACCATCAGCTTCGGCTGGTGCTACAAGTACAGTTTGAATATGGGGTTTGCTTCTTGTCCACGATCAAGCTGAGGGGTCACTGTGTTGGCTGGAAGCCAGCACACTTGTGAGGTTCTAAGCACATGAGAAAAGAGGGCACTAGTTAATTCCAGGATGGAACTGCAGCATGTGGGGTTGTTGAGTCCTTGAATAACCACATTTTCCACTCCTCTGCTTTGCTCTATTTAAGGATTTGACTGGACTCAGCAGTATTTTGCAAGTGCTGTAAAAGGTGCCTTTTATCTGACATTGCCTTTACTGTGAGAGAGGAGGTAAACTGAGGTCACTGTGCCATTTGATCTGTGTGACAGTGCCTACTACCAAAGAAAACTACCTTTGAAAGAGAGGCACACATCCAAACTATTTTTTTAGGTCTAGGAAGTACTTACGTCTTTTTCATTACTTACATTCCTATGGGTCTTTCTGTTATAAATGCCTTGTACTCGTGGTTTCATTATAAATTATACATAAATCTTTTAACAACTAGAAACTGAAATTGTTAGCTCACAGTTTCCCCATTAGAGAAATTAATCTATAATATCAGATTGACAGTAAGTGAAATTAGTTTGTTGGATGTGTTAAATTCAGACCAAAACTCCATTTTGATCAACTGAAAGATTTCTATTGATTTCAGTACACTTTGGATCACACCCTTTATATTGCAGCACATTAATCTAAACACGAAGACATTCAGGCATTTATCTAGTGGAAGTAAAAGAAAACAAACCATATAGTTTTATTATACATCTCATAGTTATTTTTTGCTGATCTTAAAAGAACTGATCTGCATTTGCTCAAGATTTTTTATGTAAGAGAGAAAATACAGCCCCCAGAAGCTGCTGGCCTGAAAAATGTTAATGAAAAATGATCTCATATAATGAATGAAAAATAATGATTATGTTGTGGAGATTGCATGTATACTGCTCAGTAAACAGCTTCTTCCAAATTATTTTGGAGGGTCTAACTGCATAAAAAGGGGAAGTAAGATATTCTGAGTTCTTGCTATCACCCATATCTTACTACATGTAAGATAAAAGAGAGATAAGGTGGAAGATTACTAGCCTATGATACAACCTGCTAAATACTTTAGCATATGCTGTATGTGAATCCTATACTTCAATTTAGAAAAGGGGAAGGAAATACAGGGAGCTATACATCCCCAAGGTCTCAAAAAAAAGGTAGACTTACGGTGAAATATAAAAGTCATAAAACTTAGTCAAGATACACAGGAATCTGAGCAGATCTAAAGAAACTTGTTTAAAAATCTTTATCACAACAGTAAGATTAATAGGGGCAAGTATTTCTGTGAGTTGCAAGAGTTTGATTTCCACTGAAATTATCAGCAGCTAGATTTTTATGGCTAAGAATTTTATTTGGCACCCATTAAAAACTCATTAATAGAAATATATTTGGGGGAAGATAAACCTACACCCAAATCCAATTAACACCTGTAGAAAAAAAAGAGGCTAAAATCTTGAGTAAATATTTTATTGAATACCTAAAATGCCTCAACCTTTTCAAAATGATTTTTTTTATTTCCAAAATATTTGAATTTGAACCTCTTGAAATGAGATTTTTCAAACTTTTGTTTTTAAAACATTATTCTTCATTCAAAATTACCTTTGTATAAACTAAAAAAATCCATATAATTAAGTAACCCAAAAATATAAAAAATATCACCCGGGTGGGGGTGAGGGAGAGAGAGGGACCACAAATTTTACCATATCAGATATTATCAAGTACAAAAACCTTGTAAAGAAAATACTCTGGGCTTAATAGAAAGTCCTTTGAAGTCAGTGGGAGTCTTTTCATTTACTTCAAAGGACTTTAGATCAGGCCTTATTACAACAGTATAAATAATGCAGTATGAGCACAGTGAATTGGGACTTGGCACATGGATGTTCTGAAATCTGAAGTATTGATTAGTTCTACATAAGATTGGTCATAACAACAGTGGTTTGGAAGAAGAAATCTTCCAAATAATTTAAATAACTGAATTATTAGATTTGTTAACCTTAGAGTTAATAATCTTGATGGGGCTATTAACTTGGAAGGAGTTTAGCAGGCACAGAAAAGATTTTGTTTTTAACTATTTATATTTTCCATTCTGCTGCTCATATTCTTGGGGGAAAAAATAAGTTTGGAAAAACAAGTGGCAGTTTAGGCTAGGTTTTAAAATGTTTTTTCTTATGCCTTCTACTTGCAAATCATTTTAGCTCTGACTCTCAGATTAATTAGCAGTTTTCATGGGGCATTCACTGAAAAAGTTAATCCTCTACCTAAGTATGAATCATAGTGTCATACCATGGAAATGAGATAAACTTTGTTTATGCTTTTACAAAGGTCTTTCTGATAAAATCTTTCAATGTTTGTTTAGTTTTCAACCATTACTTTATATTTGTTTTCTGTACTTTTTGTATTTTTAATAGTTTAGTTTTAGCTTTGTTTTCAATATTACATTTCAGAAAGTGCTGTGCTATTTTTCCTTTCATATCAACACAAATTCCATCAACTCATAAAGTAGCTGGGATTAAATAATAAGTGAGAGTCTCATGAAGTATTCATTAGTTCTCTGTATGTCAGAGTTACACTATGGTACTCCCACTGATGATAATTGAGAGACATGGAAGGGATATAACCTGCAAACTACTATTAAATTTACTGAGCGAGAGAAGAACTACATTTTCTTGATACCTAAACTGTGCCCTGATTCAGCAAAGTATTTGAACCTATGTTTAATCTTGCATTGATTCTACTTGATTCTACTGAATCACTGTGGGGTACAGATTTAGGTTCTCTGATGAATATGGAATAAATGTATGCTTTAATGCTAAGCATGTGTGTTAAGTTAATTATTGAATCAGTTTTTTCCCTGGTGAGATATCTCTTGGATAAGCCTTTCCCAAATTTTTGTTTTGGAAGCTTGTTCTTTGTTTTGCGTTTTTCGTTTGGGTTTGGGATGGTTTTTTTTTGGTTTGGGGTTTTTTTTCCCTGCCTTTTTACTTTCACTATCAGAATAGAAATTATAACAGAGATAAATGCTGTCTAGTTGATTTGTACATGTTTCAAAAGTTTGGTAAAGAAAGTCTGACCTTTATTCTAATTTATGCAGGGAGACTCTCTCAGCTTAGACTGCAATAAAACTTTCAACCCCTTATGACTCTTTTTATTACCTTTCATGCTCTTTCGGGAGTCAAGTCCATGTGCTTTACAAACTCTTCTGCTCTCCAGATGACCCACTGGAAATCATGTAGTTTGGCTCTCTGCTGAGAATGTTCTTGATCACTGCCCCTCAGTGTATCCTATCTTGGCTGAATGGACATAAATTTCCCCTGAATCTGCACACTTCCCAGGGAAGCATACCCTCACTTGCAGTGAACTTCAGTACATTTCTGTGGCCACTGGCCTGAAACAGAGGGTGAGACCCATCAGCTACACTTGCCAGTGATATTTCATGAGCCATTGCTGACTTGCCGTAGAGAGGACACAAAGTAACACATACTTTATTTCCCAGTTGACAATTCTGATAGTGTTTTGTCAAACGAGTAACCGAATCCACATTTATCAATGGGTAATTTAATTTCACTGTGCACATTACCACTTGAAACGCCAGGGCTGTGTTGTGTTGTTTGAAAGATGGGAACACCTGGATGGATACAGCACTAATTTAGAGCCCCACTGAACACATACTCATGAATTTGCCTTGGATTTGTTTTGCAGGTTTGTAATTCAAGATAATTAATGTATCTTTACCTTTTTTCTCTGAAAAAGACCAAGCTTGTTTATGAAATAGCTGTGATTATCTAACTTGTATACTCCTACTTTAAAAAATACTCCTGTGGTTCCTACTCCTACACAGGCAAAAAGAACCCAAAACAAAACAAATCCTCTGCCTTCCTCCAAACAAAACCAGAAAGCTCCAAACTGTGAGAAATAGAAGGCTTTGGGGTTGGACAATGATTTTGTCCAGATATTTTCCAGTGTAGCTTCCCTTTCTTCCCTTCTGCAGGTGCATTCATCTTTACATGAAGTAATACAAAATATCTTTCCCACACCCTTATATCCCACTGTAAATAACCAGTAATTCAGTCGACTTTGATGAATTGTAAATTATAAAATAATGCTTATGTAAATTCCTCTTCTGTTTTTCTGTTTACTTTGTCCTAATTTCCTTGTTTTCCCTTTGTTTTTATTTTCCTCCACTGGTCTTTTCTTGTATTGTTTTAAACGAACACTGTCTGTCCTTTCTTCTCTTTTTCCTCTCACTCCTTCCTTTTTTTGACTTCCCTGATTTTATTGGTCTTCCCTTCCACCTCCTCTCCTCTAACTCCACAATCTCATTTCAGTAATGGCTACAGTGCTGCTTTCACTCTCTGTCCATGTATCACAATGGAATCAATTCATCAGGTTTCTTGATTGAAGACTCTTCCATCTCTACAGAAACTTTGGCTTTAAAGTGATACTATGCTGTATCAGCTGTAATTGTCAAGTCCTGGCACCACGACAACTAGTAGTACATGGGTCTTATTCTAAATTTTTTTTTTCACAGAAAGGATTCCTCATTGCAAATACTGTGTGCAGGTTTCAGAAAAAAAATATCTCTGTAATTGTTCTTCTAAAAATCTTAAATGCAACTTTATTCACATGAAATTTTCAAGAAACAATACATGATTAAGTACTTCAATACGTAAGAATATGTAAATTTGTGGGTTACAGAAAGTGACTCCCGTGTTTCCTGTCAGCTTTTTGGATAGTAGTGCCCAGGAACTCTGTTGTCTCGCTATTCAGGTTTTCAGAGTGAAGTGGGGCTTTTTTGGTGGCAGTAGGTTTGTTGTTTTTTTAATCCTGTCACCAGAATACAAAACAAACTCTACTGATAAAACAAAAGATATTCAACTAACCACATTGATCCAGGAGCTCGGGATAAGTAGTCAAGGATGCACATCTTGATAAAATCAGGAGTTATCATGGCTGCTATTTTTTTCACAGAATGAATTCTGAAACTGTGAGTAGTAAATAGAGAAATAACA
Source organism: Empidonax traillii (assembly GCF_003031625.1). Taxonomy (NCBI): domain Eukaryota; kingdom Metazoa; phylum Chordata; class Aves; order Passeriformes; family Tyrannidae; genus Empidonax; species Empidonax traillii. The sequence continues at coordinate 150,341 of NW_020955968.1, read as the reverse complement.
AAGAAAACTATAAAGCAACACATTAAAAGATTCCACATGTTTGTCAGTAGAACTTAACACCGTTAACTTTTATGTCAGCAGAAGTTTGTGTCATACAGCAGTTTAATCACATCTTTCGCAATAAAACCTCGTCCTGTGTTCCACATGTGCTTTCTGTTTCCACAAGTGATTTCACAGATCATCCAAACTTCCCAGGAAAACCAAGATCCTGCTGCTTCATCTGAAATCCAGCAGATGATGAACAAGAGAGCCCACATCTATTAGCTCCCACTACCATTAACCTTTGCAGCCCCTACCACACTGTGGCAGAGAGGGCATTTTCTGTCCAACACATGGGTTAGAACTTAGCTGCCTCTGAAGCTCAAATATAATGGTGATTTTTAATTATTGCATGGGTTCATGAAGCAACCTTATGCACACTGTCGAGGAGAACAAGGGCAAGGGTAGCAATGGATTTTACTGTAGAAGCTGGGGCACACTTCAGGGATCACAAAACTTGTCAAGCTCTATGTGACATCATGACCATTTTGCCACTGGACAAGTATATCCCAGTGCAATCAAGGTTCTCTGGACAGCTCTGTCTTCCTGTCTCCAGCAGTGTTTGGACTAGCAGAGTTCTCCATATGGTTTACTAAGGTGAATGAGAGTTCTGCATTTCCTATAGAAATTTCCTTTTTGTGCATCCTCACAGCAAGATTTCTTATCTTCTCTGGTGTGACCTTTCTTCTACCCAAGTGGTGACCCAGATGATCTTTTTGTTCATGTCTCTTTTCCTGTTTTCTTCTATTTTGACATTAGTCACTTAGTTTTGAGCAAGGGACCTGTGTCCAACAGTACTGGTACAGGTACTATTTTAAACTCCCTTCATTCTTCATAACATGCAGAGATTAATTAGTCTTAACAGCAGATCAAAACTGGGTATGTTAGCAGAGGGTCATGATCAAAAGATATGTGAGGAAATTTATGATTGACAGGACAATCTTCCACCACAACATTTATTCTTACATGTCTTGTTGCCCTCCTGACACTGTGTTTGGAACTCAGATTAAGCATTGCATATCTCATTAGGAACTGGGAGCTGGGCATGTTCTGCAAGAACCTTGAAATGTAGGAGTTAATGATATCCATCTACTCTATTTTCCCTCACTTTTACACCAACAACAGATTCTCCTAACTCAAGCTAGCACCAACTCAAGCTTCTAGATCTGGAAAAACCATATCTTTATAGAGTTCTACTGAGTATATTTTGTTAGCCTTGCAAAATGTGACAGAAATGAGTCTCTGAGAAGTGCCTGAGGTAAAATCTGAGCTCATTTGATAACAATAATAGTAATAACTGATTAATATTATGTAACTTTTATTCATCCCATCCTCTGGCGAGAAAAAAATATTTTATTTGCTTAGATCTCCTCATATAGAGTCACTTCTCCACTCTACCTCAGGGGAAGGGAACCATCCCCAAGAACAAAGTGCTTAGGGGATCAACATCATAAATAAAAATAACTTATTTATTCTATACAGGGAATTAGGGAATCAACGTGTTCAGGCGGTTTTAGGACAGAGGAATCTCCTTGCTGTGGCACTCTTTCTAAGAGGAGTAAGCCAAAACACTTTTGCAAAACAGCTTAATTTGAAACCTGGGAAAGATTATTGCCTGTAGCTTGTTTTAGGGAAGTGCCCTTTGAACTCTCTAAAACTGTATAGAAAAGAAATACATACAGAGAAGGGAAACGTGGAAAGCATTGAAAAGCACGGTTGTACTAGTTCTGCTCACAGATCCAATCTAGTCCTGTTTTCTGTCTTCAGGAAAGCACGTATGATACTTCCTAGCTCTTGGACCACATGCAGAGCAGGACTTTTCCTGACATAGCTTGCCTGTCTGTTTAGAAATGCCTTCGTGGTTCTTTCTTCCAAGTCTTTCATCCAGTCTCCCCTTGAACTGGTAACAAACTTTTTCTCACACCAGGTGCTTTGGAAGGGTGTTGAACAGGTAGTTCTACTACCTGCTGCCTGAATGACCACCTGCTTTAACTTGTGCTTTTGCTCTCCTCATTTCAATACTCTTGTTTGTAATGGAGAAGAGTGAATAGTCAACCCCTTTCCACTCTCTGTGTGCTATTCACAGTTTTGTATTCACCAGGTGATCAGCCGTCAGTTGTCTCTTGTTCAGAGTGCAGAAGTTTAGTCTACTTAGTAAGTCTTTCCATACTTGAGAGCAGCTCCAGAGTTTTAATATTCCTTTCTACCTTTCTTAGACTTTGCCTAATTCCCAAGTTGTATTGAAAGTGTGTGAAATCTATGGATACATATGGTGATATAGTTATCTTTGCTGGTTCAGTAAACACACTTAATTGTTACAGGATTCTCATAATTTAAGTAGTTCTGAAAATTACCAGAAATTTCAATTCAGAACAAATGCCCATCTGCTACTCAAAGATTTCTGACACTGTGTCTATTGTTACCCAGCTACATGAATGTTACAACCAAAGCTCCATCCTTGGATGAAGTTTGAGAGGTGTGTACTCATGGCAATGAAAAATGAGACTATAAATGCCCTTGAAGAAGAGAGTCCATTTTAGATGCTGATGCATAGCAAAGCACAATCTTCATGTGCAGGTGATTTTTTGGCTCTCAAACTTGCATAATACTTCATCAAACAAATACAAATATCCAGTTCTCATCTGAAAGTGGCAATGATGGATGTCAAATGGGTCTGGTGGTAGACCTAAAGTACTATATAACTTTGAAATTATTTCTTTAATGTCTGTATGGTTTGATCCTGTTTGGAGTAGTCAGGCAGTCCTTAACTGATTTCCAGTTTCATTTTTCATTCTGTTTCTTCAAATTTCCAAAGCAGACAGGTTAATGACCCCTAGGAAATTAACTGGAGACTACAATGTCCATGAATATTACTAGCCTGACAATATCTTTCAGTGGCAGCTGATCGTGGGCCTAATTTGTATCAATATCCTAACAACAGAGGATTTTGTATGCTATTAATATTTTTTCTCTCTCTCTCCAATTATCTTTCCAATCCACCTTTCCCTGGAGCATAAATTTTTGCCAGGTCACTGATACTGTTCTGCAGAAAGAAGTACAGAAAAAATTTGTACCTTGTATGCTCATAATTGGTTAGTACAAGTATTTACAGTGATCTGTGTCACTAATCTTTTAATTTACACCTCCTACCAGCCTCTGATTGCTTGTAAAATCTCCAGTCATATTTTTCAGCCACTTTTAATTTCAGCCTGCAGACACAAAGGTGGCATGTCTATAATAGAGGTTCCAGATTTTTAATGAAAATGCTTTTTGACATAAAGACAATGTGTGATTTTGGATAAGTAGCAGGCATATAAAGATCAGAAATTTTAGGCAGGGTCAGAAATGCACAAGGCATGTATATGTGTATTGTAATTTTTTCTAACTTAGAATTCTATCAGATTAACCAGAAGCTTAGTCACTTGAAGATGAAATACCTTTAAACTTTGACTTGTCCTTGGGTTGACAGATGCAATCACAATTTGTTGCCATGCAGAAACTCATTATATGGTAGAAGACATTTAAAAAAAACTAAAGCCCCCAAATGAAAAAGTGGATATGGAATT